>NC_073693.1:230362154-230399681 GCF_029784155.1 Uranotaenia lowii | reverse complement strand
TTAAACTTAAAAAACATTCTATCATTCCTTACCGAATGTAGAAAAGAGCTTTAATGCTAATAATCCCTAGTGGAAAGGCTTTATGCCATCTTAAATAGATTGAATTTATTTCTTCCTTTTATAGGTTTTTCAGGTTTCTCAGGTAAATGATGAAATCTTGGATAAAAAAAAGGCTAGGCACAATTTTCCCGTATGTTTGGATAACGTGCCGCTATTAAGCCTACCCCCATTCTGATACCTGATACCTGATGATTATTTTGGAAGAACGAGTCAATCAGCTGGGCTAGTTTACTTACAGGTGTTCCGGCATCCGTGTATATACCTCGTCAGCTGGCAACTGTTTGAACATTTTTTTTTTTAATAGTCAGTTATATGAGGAAACACATCTTATCTGTCGGCCTCTGATAGGATTCGAACCCAAAAGTTTTCTTGCTGATACCGGGAATCGAACCCAGTACGCCTGGCATACCAAAACCAGACTCGCGCCAGCCTATCCATTTAACCACATCGGCGCTACGAAAATCATCATAAAATTTACTTTACAAAAGTTATGCACTTTTACAAGGTTAATTTTAAGAAATAAGAAATTCTTCCAGGAACTTTTTTAAGTAGATAACTGCAATTTTAAGAAATTCTCCTCCAGCGCTAAGAGATTAGACATTTAAGTTATAATACTTTATCAAACTGCTTAATTTCTTCGTAAACACAACTTTATGTTTTATCATTTCAAAACATAGATTTTAGGCTGAATTTGAATCCCAAAACAGGCTTCTCATTCATAAATAATGCCACAAAACCTGTTTTATCTGATTCAAAATTCACCCATGAACGATTGTTACATCATTTAAACTTTATGTTAATGAAGAAATGAAGCAGTTTGATGAAGTATTATAACTCAAATGTCAATTTACTTAGCGCTCGAAGAAAATTTCTTAAAAACTTTTTTAGAACCTTTGGATTACTAGAAAACGCTAGAAAATGCTGTTATTTTTTCAAAAAGTTCGTAAAAGCATTTCTTTTATTTTCTCAAAAAAGTGTGTAACTCTTTGAAAGTAAATTTTATTATGATTTTTGTAGAAAAACATAAGAGGTACTATTCTTATTTCGATTTTTTTTACATAGTTTTTGGTCCTCAATGCCAATTGCTTCATCCAAAATAAGTAAACTTATGCCTAATTTATCCGTTGAACAGTTTAAAACAAACTGGAGAATAAAATTTTAACAATTTTCAATCATCTATATTTTTACAAGCAAAACTCATATTTGGTACTATTTTTATTTCGCTCACTGTGTGTAAGATATCCAAAAAAAGTATGTGGAAAATTGCAAATAAGAAATTTATTAATTTGTTTTTGAAAAAAGTAGTTTTTAGAAAATTGCTGTTATTTCTTCAGATTTGCAAATTTAAACAAATTTCATCAATCGCAATTAATCACATACATCTTCCTGCACCCAATTAACAAGGTTTGGAGGAAATTTGCCAAAATGGAATTGAAATCATTCAAGAATTCAAAAAAAATATTATTCAACTTTAATGGGCTATAACTTTTATAATAATGCTCACAATAACGACGTCAAACCTGTTAAGCTGTGTTTTTAGAATGAAAATTAGCATTAAAGCAAGCATTGGAGAGTTAATATTTAATCCATTTCCACCAAAGTTTTTCTTTCAAATGAAGCCTTCAAGATCCCTCATTTATTTTTTAAAGCTTCAAAAAAACAAAAAAAAAAAACTGGTAATTTTAAAGCCTTATTTTTAAAAGTAATGATTGGAGATGATTGACCTTTAACATAAAAGAACTTAAACTGAAAAATGAGACACTCTTGATATCATTTTTTACTATTTTGTATGCATTGCTCTAAGCCAAAAATGTTAGGAAAAAATGTTGTCACCAAATATAGAAACGGGAATTTAACTGAAAAGTGACATTTTATCAAAACATGAGGGAAAGTTGGACCAGCAAATGCTACGAAATACGTATGTACACCATTATCAAACGTTCATCTTTCTGATTTTTTCTAACGATGGTACCAATAAAAGATACTGCTAGGGTTAAGGCAAGGGCTAGGACTATATTGAACTAATTTGTAGCATTTATCTTTCAAATTTGTGCAATCAATTGGTATTAATCTCTTATCAAACGCTTTTCCTCCCACTTTGGTACTATTTAGCGGTCAATATCTGCTGCACGAGGAAGAGTGGCGAACCAGTACCATCTGTGCCTTCAGCGGTTTCCTGAGCACCCTGAGCTGTCAATCATCCACTTTGCTGTTGACCTTGGTCACCTGGGATCGATTGATATCGGTGACTAGGCCGTTGTATCAACGGGCCAACAGCAAAACCCGTGTCATCCTCCGGTTGGCCCTTCTGTGGGGCATCGCGGTGGCTGCTGCGGCTGCTCCCTTCTCCTCGACCGAGTACTTCGGGCCGCACTTCTACGGCAGCAACGGCGTCTGCCTGTCCATTCACATCCACGATCCGTACGCCATGGGCTGGGAGTACTCGGCCGGGTTATTTATCTTGGTCAACACCTTCTCGTTGCTGTTCATCGGGACGTCCTATCTGCGGATGCTGCAGGCCATTCGCGTCAGCCGCAACGAAACACGCAACACGCTTCACTGCCGGGAGAAAATCGTGGCCAGAAGGTAAGCTGCCGGTGAATGTCGGTTTTGAGTATCTACTTAGTATCTAGAGGTGGAAGCAAACAGAGTTTGTTTAGCGCCGCTCATGCTCGATGATTGAATTAATTAACCAACAGGGAGTCGTAATTGATAGAAAATTACTAAACAGCTTCCGCTGTTGGAATGGGGAAGACTGACGTAAGCACAGGGGAATTAATTTCAGTGGAAGCATCATCAGCTTTTTTTTCTAGTAGGAGCGATGATTGAAAAAGATTTTTACTCACACTTTTGTCGAATTAATTTCAAACAGATTCCGTGGCTAGCTTTCGTTTATTAATATCAGTCATTGACCAAAATGAGGGCACACATCGGAAAATAATCTTTTACTACCGTTTATTTGATAGGATAAACGGTTGTAACACGAGAATTGATAAGTCAAAAATAAACTTATATATTATATTTTGCAAACTTGGAAAGGAAAATATTACTTTAAATGTTTAAAAAGTCTATTTGATAAGTAGTGGTTGGAAAGTTTATCTAAAAAGAGTGGCTTGTTGAAAAAAAAGCTCTTGGTCTAAATTAAAGAGTATTTTTACTGAATTTTATCAAAATATTATTTCTAAAGTTTCTCAGTAATTTACCAACAGTTCTAACTGTTAATCGAAGTTTTTAATTTTTTTAAGAAGTTTACTTGCGGCTTGTGATATAACTCAGTTGGCAAGTTATTTGCTTTCTGAGATAATGCGTGAATTCAAGCTCAAGATAAAAATAGAACACAGTTGTACCGGTAATAGTCTTTCAATGACTAATCGTCAACTGCATCGTTGATAAAAGTCGCCTATTTCCTAACGGGCTAAAACTTGAAAAAGTAGATAGAAACGTTTGAAAATGCATTTCAATTTTTTTTTTAAAAGCTGAAAATCATAATGACATAATGAGAACCTCCACTGAACACCCTTAATCGGGGCACGATGAACATTTTCTGCCTTGGAATCAAGTAGCGAATTCAACTAGATTTTGCCAATTGAATTATAGAGCTACAGCTTGACTTGTTTCATCTGACGATTTGTCGTATTGGTTAGGTGTCGAAGAGGTTATCACGAGACTCGAGTTCGATTTATGATCGAGATGATTTTATTTTTATTTCATGATCGATGCATTTTGCACTAAACGGTGAGTTGATCATCCATCAAACAAAGCAATAACAAAATAATGTACACAGTATTAAATAATTACATGTTATAACCTGCAAATAAATGGAACAAGTTATTTCTACTAAATTTACATGACTTACGACGTAATGTAAATTCCCGAAACGAAAAAAAATGCTATTGTGAATTTACATGACCATAACAATGAAACCGTACCGGCTCATTATCCCTTTTTAGTTTTTGAATCATTATTTTATCAAATTTTTCCATGCTTAATAACAAAGCATGCCAATGGTTTAAAAGATGTTCATAATGTTTGTGATTACTTGAAATCCACGAGCTTCAGATTTGACACAGCATTTTCTTCGCGCATCAAATCGAACTTGCTGCTTACCGGTCGGCTGTTCGGTGTTTGTTTGTGAAACGATCCTGCTATAGAGGGTGTCTGATTTTTTTTTTTAGTTTCGTTAATACTTTTTGGATGGATGATTTTGAAAACAGTTTTTCATTACTTTTCAAAATAAGTAGCACTAAGTTAATCCAGAATGTTTTTTGATTGATAAAACTTGTTATTTGTTCGTTGTACTTTGAAATGTCATTTGCATAATGATGGAATGTGGAGAAGGGGTAATGAAGCTTATATTTTAATTGTATAAATATTAAACAATTCAAAACGATTCAAATCCAAGAACTTCATTTTTTTGAATTCTCAAGTTTATACTTAAATCGAAGAATAAAGAAAAAAAAAACTTTATTGTGCTGAAACTTGTGTAACAAAAAATTTAAAATATTGTTGACCTTTTTATGCAATATTTATTTGAACCAAAAGTTTACTACTTTTTGTGCTATTCATTTAATTGTTAGATTTCAAATCAATTTTTTCGGTTAGAGTTATTCCTATATTTTTTTTTAAATACAAAGAATCAAAGACAAGAGGTGAACTGTTGCTAAGAAAAAAATATCACTTCTCCAATAGAGGCTACAAAATTCTATCGAGTAATAGATATACTATTTTTTAAGTGTATTTTTTAAAATAAGCTCTAAACATAATTTATTTTTGGTGAAAATTGTTAAAAGGATTTCACTTTTTTATATTTATTAAAATTGGCAAACAATAAGACACACCCTGTGCGCGACAGCAACGTGTCTGATTCCAAACATCGTTTCAAGCAAAAGTTATGTAAAATTACAACAAATAGATCCGAATGAGGAAGCGCATGGTTTTTTTTTCAGGGCTGCGTTATAATATACAACACATATGTGATATCTGACCGATTTTTTCATGAAATCAAATTTTACATCATATGTAAAACTCAGATTTTTTTTTTGTGTGTACGTCTGTCTGTAGAATACAAACAATTCACACACATTCAAACTTTATGTTTCTGGTTCTTTGTTTGGCGGATGATGCTACTAGCCGTAAAAAAGCAACAATCGAAATAATCGATCGTGAATGGAAGATGAAAAAAAAACTACCTCAACCAAGAACTGAACTTGAGACGACACCTAACCAATAGGCTACACAGTATTAAATAATCATGTACACTTACATGTTTTAAGCTGCAAATAATTGGAACAAGTTATTCCTACTAAATTTACATGACTTATGACGTGATGTAAATTCCCGAAAAGAATAAAATGCCATTGTGAATTTGAATTTACATGACAATAACAATGAAACCGTTCCGGCTTATTATTATTTTCTAGTTTTTGAATCATTATTTATCAACTGCTAGCCATCAGCCTTATAACAAAGCATGACATTGATTAAATAGATATTCATAATGTTCATGTTTACTCGAAATCCGCAAGCTCCAGATTTGAAACAGCATTTTCTTTGCGCATCAAATCGAACTTGCTGCTTACCGGTCGGTCGTTCGGTGTTTTGTTTGTGAAACGATCCTGCTACAGGGTGTATCTGTATTTTCGTTTTAGTTTCGTCAATACTTTTTGGATGGATGATGTTGAAAAAAATTGTCATTACTATTCAAAAAAGGTAGCACTAAGTTTTTTTTTGTTATATCAGACTTGTTATTTGTTGGTTGTACATTGAAATGTTCTTTGCAAAATGATGGAATGTAAGAAGGGAAAGGGGTTATGAAACTTGCAGAGGTCGGCATTAAAACACCATTCGCTAGTTAGTTCGCTACATTTTTTTGTATATTTATTTTTTAACTTTATTTTTGGAGAACTTACGACTAAAAAAACTCCATCACCTTATGGAAAATAACATTTATCAGCATTACTGTTTGAATAATTTCACTTAGTGGAGTTTGTTTCTTCGTTATTTCACCAGAAATCCCGCAAGATTTTATTTCAACCTTATCGGTTAGAGTTATTCTTATATTAAAAAATATTTTAAATTAGGGGCAAGAGCTGAACTATTCTATCCAATAATGTATAAACTTTTACCGAGTAATATACTATACTTAAGTTTTTTTTTACAAAAGCAACAAAAAAATGTTTTTTATGAACAATTTTAAAAGGATTTTACTTTTTTACATTTATGAATATTTGCAAACAATAAGACACAATAAGACAATAACAATAAGAAAACTACAACAAATTGACACGAATGAGGAAACGCATGGTTTTTTTTCAGGGCTGCGTTATAGTATACAAAACATCTGACCGAATTTTACATGAAATAAAATTTTACATGAAATGTAAAGCTCAGTATTTTTTTCTGTGTAAATCATCAGATGAAAACTAGTCAAGCTGTGGCTTTATAATTGAGTTTACTTCATCCAGTTGAATTCGTAGCTAGATTCTACAGAAGAAAATGCTCATCGTGCCCCGATCAATGGCGCTCTATACGCCCCGAGTAATCAAGTTAAAGTTAAAACGCGTTTTAAAGTTGGTTAAAGTGAAAAATCAAAAAATTAATGATGGTGAAAATTGATGAACAATATGTTCAACATGTTGGCGTGAGTATCTTATAGATTAAGATGATTTTACGATCATAAGAGCTAATTTGCCGGTGCTCAAGAATTATAATATTTTGTCACTTGAGAATTTGTTGTTTTTTCAAATAGGGGAGATAAGGGCATAACGAGCTCCCAGGGCATAATAAGCACCCTTTTTCTACAAAAGTACGTATTTTCTAAAACAACCATAAAGAACAGCTATAAATGAGAATTACATCATTTTTTTTGTGTTCAGACACACACATAGTCTTTTGCCTAATTTGATAGAACTTGAAAAAGTAGAAAAAAACGTTTAAAAATGCATTTTAAATTTTTTGCTGAAAGCTGAAAACCAGGCACTGTAGGAGCATAATGAGAACCCCCCCTGGGGCAGTATAAGCACCATTAATTGAGGCACGATGAGCGTTTTATGCCGGGGAATCTAACAGCAAATTTCACTCGATGCAGTCAACTGAATAATAGAGCTACAGATTGACTTGTTTCATCAGACGATTTGGCCTATTGGTAAGGTGTCGGAGAGGTAACCAGTAGGCTCGAGTTCCTGATCATTCCTGATTTGTTTTTTTGATTTATCATTCATGATCGATGAATTTTGCACTAAATGGTGAGGGGTAGATTCATCAAACAAAGCAATAACAAAATTAACAAGGTCTGTTAGTAGAATTCAAAGAACTAACACATTCTCATAATACATTCTTTTTTTTGTTTCGATTATAGTCGTTTTACCATCTTTGTGGCTTTCGCGACTTTATCAACTATGCAGTTGGCGGAAAGTTATTGAAAAACTTATCCGGTACAACTGTGTTCGATGTTTACTCTTGGGCTCGAACTCACGGACATCTGCTCAGGAAGCAACTGACTTGCCAACTGAGCTATATCTCAAGCCCAGTCTCATACATTCTGTTTCTGGTGTTTTGTTTGACGGATGATGCTACTAGCCGTCTTATCTAACAATCAAAGAAATCAATCATGAATGGCATGTGCAAAAAAATTCCCTCGAACAAGAATCGAACTCGAGTCTACTGATTTTCTCTCGGACACCTTACCAATAGGCCAAATCGACAGATGAAAAAAGTCAAGCTGTAGATCTATAATTGAGTTGACTTTATCGAGTTAAATTTGCTGCTAGATTATACGTAAGAACAAGCTCATCGTGCCCTGATTAATAGTGCTCTGTTCGCCCCAGGTCAACAAATTTAAGTAAAAACGCATTTTAAAATTGATTAAAGTGAAAAACCAAAAATTTTATAATGGTGAAAATTGATAAACATTGTGTAAATCATGTTGCAGTGCGTACATTAGTACACGTAGATCAAGATGATTTCAAGGTCATAAAAGCTTATTTGGTGGTGCTCAAAAATTATAATTTTTTCGTCACTTCAGAACCTAGTTGGTTATTAATAAATATTCCTGTAAAGATGAAAAGGATATTTCTTTTTTGGTAAAAATTGAAACTATAGGTTGTACGAAACAAATCTTCATGAAAATTTGTTTAAGAAAATACAGTACCGTTCATAATTGTATAGAAATTGGAAGCACGCGCACTGTCACTTCGACTTTGAACGTTTTGGAAAGAACGGTACTAAACTGGTTCAAAGACTACTTGAATAATGGAATGCAAAGAACAAAATATGGGTCATCATATTCACGATATAGAGTAAATAATTTAGGAGTCCCCCAAAGAAGAGTTGTGGGTCCCATATTATTCATATTGTACATCAATGACGTGAAACACTGTCTACGTTGTGGTTCTCTTGAATTATTTTCCGATGATTCAGTCACCTACCCAAGTAACACACAAAATTCAGATTGGTTTTATAATTTTTGAACGCTAGTTTATAAAGGACGTATAATATCCTTTATTGGTTAAAAAGCATTTAATGATAACCTTTTTACAACTAGTCTCTAAACAACATTAAACTTTTGAGATTTGATTTTTATTAGGCACTTTGAGTGCCCTATAAAACATTTTTATATTTGAAAAGATGAACGATTTGAAAATGTTTAAGTATACCTTCCTATGAACCTGTTCAGATTTATAAAAGCCATTTCAATCCAATTTCTAGTATTCGTGTTCTTATACGGTCATTACAAGTGGCTTAGGTTTTAAACAGGCAAATAAATAACTTTTCGTGGCGTCTATAAACCGTTTATGAGGAACTAAAACTTCTATACGCTGTGAAAGTTTTATAAAAGTTATTCGGTCGAATAATTGGCTTACAACAGTCAGTCGTTTCTCAATCGACCAAAATGTCAATAATGGAAGGTTTTCTGTGGAAAAATCTGTAATTTCGCATCATCTGAGAACAATAAAGGACGAAATTCATCCCTTCAATTATCAGGAACAGCATGCAGCATAATTTATTACCTGATAAGAGTGCGTAATTTTGTGGAAGAAACTCAGGTGTAAGTGAAGTATTTTGTTTGTTCTCAGCCGCAGATTTGTTTTATTTTTTCGCGAAATTAATCAAAAGATTATCCTAAAATTTTAAAATGTGCTATAAGAAAAAACATATGGTGCATTATATTTTTCAACTCAATAAAAAAAAAATAATGAATGATTTAAAAAATGTCTTTTAATTATCCGCCAAAAAAATTCAAATCAAAAAGGTTCTATAAATGCTTCAAAAAAACTCATTAGGCCTGAAGCAGTTTTGAAGGAAAGACATCACAAACGCTTATGAAACAAAAAAGTTATTTAAAAGAAAAAAAGTTTTATTAGCAGTTTTCAGGAAGCAAAATCGTTTTTTAAGAGCTAAATAACGACTTTTATATATTAGCGCCATTTGCTAGACAAATAATGGTGAATTTATAAATTATATTTTTGAGAGTAACTCTTATCTCTCAACCCACACATTATAAACTTGGATATCCTTATTGCTGAGATAATATTTTTACATTTATTTACAAACCAAAAGAGGATTCAATAGTTGAAAGCAAAATTTACCCGATCTATTTAATTGGATTTTTATTGTTTAAAAGAACGATTTACAGCAGGCCCATAATTTTTTCCACATTTTCTCATACCTATTTGCGGTAAATTTGAAAGCGCAAGTAAATAAACAGTAGGGGAGAATGAGGATACTTGATCCCTGGGGATACTTGATTCCTTAGTTATATCTCGAAACTGGAATGTTTTACTAAGATCGAATGTTCTAGAATAATGTGCCAAAATGAGCAAAATAACAATGCTTGTAGTTTAAAAATTTTTTAACAAAATAATTGTTTGAGTAATTGAACATTGTTTGAAAAATTTCACAACATGTAACTTGAAGATCTTTTTTCATCACTTTAAAATGTTCCTTACATGGGAAAATTATGAAAAAAATATTTGTTCCAATGAATCAATCGTTCGAGCGTAACATGAACTTCATAATGCCATATTTTCAAAGCAATGGAAAACTCTCAACCTTTTTCAGAAAAAGTTTTCTAAAATGTTGATTATGGGTACAATTGATCCCCTAGAGTTGGGTACAATTGATCCCCCTTCCAAACGGCACATTCTTCTTCTGAATTGATCGTTATGATTGTTGATTACGAAATTACTAATATTTATCCAAAAACTAATATTTATCAAACAATTGTCTGAAGAAAAGAGCAAAAATAATTAATTTTCTCTTAATTATAAACAATAGCGCCTTTAAGTATGCAATGTGTTTAGCGTTGAGACAAAGTTATAGAATTTTCTTCTTATGTCTGCTAAAAATTGTGAAATGGGAACAAACATGACCAAAATAGTCAATTAACATTCTATCTTAGGGTTTTGTTTGATTTTTATACAAGGATTAGGGCTTCCTGAATAAAAGATCAAGTCTCCTTCAATAGGGGATCAAGTCTCCCCTAACTTCAGAAAAATCGCAATTTTTTTACTCCCACGAAAATGCTTCTAGTTCATCAACGGGTTCAAGTATCGTTCTAATTTTTGGAGCCTAGAAATTTGAAGTTACAAGCTGTCCGAAAATGTCAAAGACGGCGAGTTGCTAAGTTTTTCCAAAAAGATATGGTGAAAATAAGAAAAGGGGATCAAGTATCCCCACTCTCCCCTATGTATTGAGCATTCCGGCTGAATTACCTAAAAACAATTAAGATATCCTTTTTGCTTCGTTTTTTTTTTCATTTTTGATTTGAATAAAATTCAATTGTTTTGTAAATTATTATTGAATACCCCATTCCGGAGCAGAATTATTTGTAGATGAAAATAATATAATAAATAGGTTTTATAAGCGAAATTCAAACAGAACTCTAAAAGTTGATTTGGATTGGCAAGGTTTTATTATTTGCTCTGCAGAACCTACTGCAGAAGGGCCTTTTTGTGCTACTAAGCTTTGTATTGCAGTTTTATAGATCCTTACATAACCGGATGCGGTTTTATAGTTTTATTTTATAGTTGGTATGGAGTCCCTTATAAAACCTAAATTGTTACTTGGGCTACTGGAGTGGTGATGACTTAGAGCTCGCTATCCAAAAAGCAAATGCCGATTTGAAAAATATTTTTGAGTTTATAAAACATAAAAAAATGTGTCTGAATCTTAATAAACCAGCTGGATTGTTATTGGTAATCGTCAAATAAAAGTCTGCCCAGAATTGCTGATTGATGGTTGTGCCATCGAAAGAGTGCGCCAGGTAAAATACTTGTGAATGCAAGTTGACGAGAAGCTAAATTTCATAGCACATATTGACTATACAATCAAGAAAATCGCCATAAAATATGGGATACGAATACGAATACGAATTAGTCGCAATATGACTTTCTGGTCAAATGTAATTTATGTTAAATCCGTGATCATGCCACACTTCGATTATTGCGCCACAATATTGCTTCATGCATCTGACACAAATTGACTGCAAAAAATCCAAAAAAAATTATGCGAGTAGTGATACGATGCAATCTATACACCCCTAGTGTTTTAACGCTCGATATTTTTCAATGGTTGTCAGTGAAACAGAGAATTGCAGCTTAATGTTACCAAATTATTTAACGAACGGCCTGCAATACGGAATCGACATTCACAGATATAACACTAGAAGAGCACAAGACTTCAGACTGCCGAATATTAGAAAAGAGATGAGCAAACGCTCTCTTTTGTAGAAATGGATTTAAAATGTTCAACAACCTACCGTCGAGCATCAAAGATATTGTGAACATAAACACTTTCAAGAAAATGGCAATACAATACATCAAACGAACTGTATGAAAATATGAACAATCCTGACAAGGATCATACGATGAAAGTGATGGAATCTGACGAAGAATCAGATGTTAAATTGTACGGTGATGGACATACGTGGGAGTAAATTATTGTTAAGTCGTACAGAAAACGAAAATTTAAAGTAAAATAAAATTATCCTTAGGATAAAATGTCCCTCCCACTTCTAAAGAAGCGTATGGGGTGGAGGAAGGACCCAAATGGGCCTAAGGGACCATCACTTGTGATTTTGTTTGTTTCGATTATAGTCGTTTTAACATCTTTATGTCGTATGCGACTTATATCAACGATTCAGTTGGCGGACAGTCATTGAAAAACTTATCCGTCACAACTCCTAGCAAACTTTTTTTAGGTATATTTCTCAACGACTTTGTTTTACGTTTCAGATACATTCTAGAATGATCGTATGAACTTCGAAAAAAACAGCATTTTCCTACAAAAGTGGAGGCAATATACATACATATTTTCAACTTCTGACTAAAGCTATAAGAGTATACGAATTGGACGATATTAGACAACTTATTCTTACATGCTGAAAGAATGCAAGAGAGCACTAGTTTTTTTTTTCTCTTAACGCATGGGTGGCCAACATTTTCAACAGGCGGGCCAAATTTTAGTAATGAGATTGGCTCAAGGGACATACAAGCTATTTTTCAACAAAATAAAAAAAAATTATGAATTCCCTATTTAAAAATTTAAAATATATGCACTTCAAATACAGTTCCTTCTTAGTAAGTAATTTTTGTTCCATG
Organism: Uranotaenia lowii; assembly: GCF_029784155.1. NCBI lineage: Eukaryota > Metazoa > Arthropoda > Insecta > Diptera > Culicidae > Uranotaenia > Uranotaenia lowii. Next base: position 230,387,022 of record NC_073693.1, on the reverse strand, counting down.
CAAAAAAACACTGCGGGATGAAATTTTTGGCAAAAAGTATTGTTCAAAAGCGCTCGGCGTTAAATTTTTTTTTAACGTTCTTTGATTAAAACATGGGTTTATTGATTTTCATATGCACGGGATTCAAAACTTACCCCTTTTTATTCGTACATAATCACAAATGCAAATATCAATATTCAACTTTTTTTAAATTTATAATAGCAAATTTTGATTTGGTTAGTGTGTCGAAAATCCTGCCATAAACAGAATGTAAATAAATTTGGTTATTTTTAATCACCTGTTTTTCAAAGCAGTGAAATATACATTCTACCTTGAAAAAAAATAGGTTCCAATAAGTTGTCCTTCTGAGAGATTCACCAATGCCAAACCGGTTCTAGTTCAAATCTAGAAAAATGTTATCCAACTGTCAGTTCTATTTAGTTTTCATTATTGATTGATATGAATACAGAGCACGTTACCAATACTAATAAGTTTGTTTATATTTGGTTAAATTTTCATAAAGATGCCTTTATTTGTTGAATTTAAAATAAAAAATAAAAATTTTTTATCCCTTCACTCGAGTTTTTGTATGGAAAGCAAAAGTTGTAGAATTTGATGCATAATCGATATATTCAAAACAAAATTCAATTTATGAATAGTTGAAGTTTCTGTAACAATTTAGATTACGATTTAAATATGATTTGTTGAAACTTTTAACGATTTGCAATCGATACTTTGAGATGATCTGTCTTCCTGAGGCCCACCAAACTCCTCGAAATTGCGCGGAAGCTATCAATGCTCAAACAACTGTGAAATAATTAAAAATACCAGTGGTGTGAAATACCCGAAAAAACAATCGATTTCTCGAACAAAGAGATCTCTCCTTTATTTATTTCGAATGAATTTGATGTATACTAAGGTTAATTCTTAAATAATAGAAACCAACAAAACCATTCCATACCTAAAACATGGTATTTGAAAAAAAAGCTTCGCGGGCCACAAAAAGACAGCCGTGGCCCACGGGCCATGGTTTGGCCACCCATGTACGCATGTGAACCGTTGCCAGCGACAATATTTGTTGCTTCTGTCATTGGACAATTCTTGCAAATACACTATCTGATTTTAAGCAATCTGTGTGCACTGCTGGTCGCAGGGAGAATAACAAAGCTGTTCTCTCACTCGACCCACGTGGAAGAAAGAAAAATGAATGAAATCGTCTTCAAAATATGCACTTGCGTTAGTTGGTATGATGATTCGCAGTAACGTTTTTAATGACATGAGTTATCATTTTTTATGCGATGTTTTGTTTCCTGGGCTGTGGTCGATACTATTGGGCTTGAACTCACGGAAATCGGTTCAGGACTCAACTGAATTGCCAACTGAGCTATATCACAAGCCGCAATTATTAGAACGTTTTTAAAAATTCTCTATAAAGGATTTATGTTCGTCTTTATCGCATTCAATAAAATTGCCAGAAGTTTTGCAAAAGTTTGTATGAGAAATCTTTAAAAAATTAAAAATGAATTTATAGTTTTGAATGTGTACATAAACACCAAAACAAAGGTGGTTCAAGATACCCCTCGTTATGTGTCCCATGATTCCCCACAAGCTATGATTTGCAATTCTGTTGCGTTTGATTGACTTATTGATCATTTGTGAAAAATTCCTTTTCCATTTGAAAGAGCAAAACAAAATTTTGACCATCAGCATATTAGCTTATTTATTGCAAGTGCTTGTTTAGTTATAAAAGTAAATTTTTCCAGGCTAATTAAATAAAAGAAGCACATGATGCGTACACAAGTTATCAACGTATGGAATTATATGCTTATGTAGAGCGACGACGATGACAGTTGAATTGAGATTTTTTATCTCAACACACATCCAAGATATTCAGAGTGACTCACTTTTCCCCACGATACCGCACTCTCTCCTACATTTCTAGAAAATCCAATTCAGATATCCATCGTAAGATACTTTAGCTACGAAATATGGTTGAGGTGTCAAGTATCAAGTCTCCTTACTCTCCCCTACCTATTTTATAAACGCTTTATAAGCTTTACACACACTATCTACGTAGAAAAAATGGCATTTGGTGTTCGTTATGCCCATGTTTCCTTTTACATAAAGTTTTCAAAGCCTTTTAATGCACTTTAAAATTAAACTTGTTTGATTTGCAGTAATGAAAAATCTCTCCCGATCGAAAACAGAAATAAAATATTTGAATTGTAACTTTTGGTTCCAAAATTTATTGCATTCCAAAGATGTAAACGGCGAGTATCGGTAAGATGCTGTCGCCAACAGTAGCTACTTGGGTTCGGCATTTTGCAGAATGCAGCAAAACATCTCTTAACTGCAATATTGCGTTTCACTTTATCGTCCCAGAAGTGTTGGAGCAAATACGGCCACTCGACTCGTTCGTTTGCCGTTTGCTGAAAGTACCGACCGATTCAGTGCTGCTGGATGATGTTTATACTTCCTTGTATTAAGGACTGCTTCCTGCCCAAATGAAAGGTTTCCTCAGCTCATCCGTCCCAAACATTCAAGCTCGGCCAGGTTCGGGTTCAAAGTTAAATTCAGTCCGGTGCAAGCTGGCGAGAAACAGGATCATTGAAGCAAGAGACCGGAATCTCGCTTTCCCCCTCCGGACATAAAGTACCGATTTATGTCAATAAGCGGGTGACAGTCGCGTGATTTTGTGGCGCCATGCTCGATTTGATCCGATATGGGTGAGTTCGTGGGAAGGATGTCCATTTTGGGATTTTAGAAACTGGGTGGCTCAACTTTGGGTAAAGCATTAGTTGTTACGATTATTGTCGAAGTCATGACGCTTTGGCTGTCTAACTTTTGGTTGGGAAAACATTTCAAGATCAGGATACTTGCGGTTTTGCCGCATATTGACGCAGCTTTGGCTGTTTTGAATTTCGAGATAAGCCATAGGTATTACTAATGTTTATACGATGCAATTAGATTTTAGAACTTAAAATAGTATAAATAACAAACAATTCTTGGATACAACGCTAAAAGTCAATTGGATCTTTGAAATAAAGATGAAAAAAGAAAAAAAACTTTTTCATTGGGTACCAATTTCATATTGTAAGCATAAATTCATTTTTCTGAATACACAAGGAAAGGGCTATTTTAGCCAGTTTGAAACAAATGGATTTCAAGAGAGTGGATGTCTTTAATTGAAAACTGTTTATAGATTTTGTCTGAAGTATTTTATTTATTGTGCTAATTTTGAGTTAGTGAACCGAGCGCTGTTTGAAATTGACTGGACGTATCTCCAAAGATGTGTTGATGTAGATATGGCTGTGTGTACATTCTGCTTCATCATGACTGAAGTTTTCGATTTGACCTCCACTTCGACCTCCTTGGACAAATACTTGTCTTAAACGGTTCAAACAGCTTCGATCCAAATGGCTACGACAGTTTAGTAGCTTCCGCTGCCCGTTTATCGAAATGAAATTGTTGGTGCCACCAGAAGATATCGGATCTACGACCGTTTTTGTAACCATCGCTATTTGGATTGCACGCAATCTAAGCTTCGCCATCCAAAAACGTACCGGAAGCCCGGAGTTTGCGATGCTTCATTTGAAAGACAGAAACAGAACTGCCAAATCTTCAGCAGAGAAATGTAACCTCTTTAACAGTCACTTTGCCAGTGTTTTTTTTTCGATGCATTCGTTAAGTACAGATCGAATCAAGGATCACTCTTGTTTTTTTTTTCGATTATAGTCGTTTTACCATCTTTTTGGCATTCGTGACTTTATCAACGTTGCAGTTGAGAGATCGTTATTGAAAAACATATCCGGTACAACTGTGTTCGATGTTTACTCTTGGGCTTGAACTAGCGGACATCGACTTCAGCACGTCCTTGTAGTAGTAACATGAGGCCAAATCCGGCCAGAAGATTGTTGGGACGTTGTGGGCCTTAAGGATAGGAGGTAGACTCTTCTGGAGGCACTCTTTCATGTACTCCTGTCCGTTCATCGTGTGCACTCCGCTTCCCGCACGTGCAGGTGGCATGCCAAACTAGGAATTTATTCGCAAATTTGGACATCTTCTGAGTGCGGACATGCTCCGGAATGCTGAACTTATACTTGGCCATAAAAAACAGGTTGCCGGGGATCTATTTGAAGTCGGCCTTCACATATGTTTCGTCGTCCATGATGCAGCATTCAACTTTCGTAAGCATGTTGAGGTACACTTGTTCTGTTTCTCGTCACGATTAGGGGGCTTTTGTACCTTGAACGTACGAATCCCAGCCTTAGTTTTGGCCTTCTGGACAAAACTTCGGCTTAGGTGCAGCTTCTTAGCCACATTACGAACGGAGGTGATCGGATATCGGTTGAATGCCCCAGCTACGCGGCTGTGATTTTGGTGTTGTACGGAATACTTTTTCCTTCACTTCTGGGCTTTCGATCGGTGGCCAATCGTTCCTCGAACCGCTTAATCACTCGCGACACCGTGGAATTCGCGATTCTCAACGTTCTAGCGATGGAACGATGCGAGAGATCCTTATTCTCGTGATGAATACGTAAGATTTTATGACGCACGAGCTGTTCATTCGATTCCATTTCCGCGAGTTTTGATCACAGGACTTTAAAACTTGCAGGATGTAAACAATGCACTATGAACTGAATCTACCAAGTTTACATTAAATTCTACTCAACGGTTAAAAAGTTAGAGCAACTTCATAGTGTGGCAATTTCATCGTGGACACCTTTTTCGACAATTTGAAGTATTCTACCTCAACCGGAAAAGATGGAATACTAGCAAAGCCAATTACTCACATATTTAATCAGTCCTTTGATCAATAAACATTTCCTGACATCTGGAAAAGATCATTCATGAGCCCTGTTTTTAAAAATGGGACAAACAGGATGTACGTTTGAGGTGTCACGTCGCTTGCTCGCTCGAAGGTTTTGGAGAGGATCGTCAATGATGTAAAGATTGGCACGCAGACAAAATTGGATTTCTGAAAATTAGCTTGTATTTTTTCTAAACGATCAGTAGCCTCAATCCTTTCAGTTTTCACCTCATCATATTTATCCAATATCTATGGTGACAGGCAAATTGTTGCAATATGTACGGATATTACTGCCGCGTTTGATTCAGTGAGTCACGAAATTTTGCTCGGAAAGCTACAACGTTTAGAGTTTTCTGAAAGACTTAGCCATGTGTAATGGCTATTTGAAGCTGTGACGATTGCGCGATTTGACGCATTTCCAAGAAAATTTGTGCGAAATGCTCTTCGGGAACTGCTTTGGGAGAACCCTCTAAAGCTGCCACCGTATTCTCAGCCGCCGAGCCTCAGCTTCAGCGTTGTTCTTTACTGGGACTTCACACACTTTCGGATCGTTATGCCATCGTCAGCCAGTCACTGCTCATGGCAAAGGTTTTACGTAATGAAATCGACTGCTAATTGCTGGTTTCTCGCTGTAATATCTATGCTCCAGAAAGAGCTACGCGAAATCGAGATTGGCTTTCACTAGAATCAATAAGTACGCAAAATGGTAGTGACGACCCTTTACAACGATCCACAATTATTATTTTTTTGGCTTCAATGTATGTACCACATCCTTTAAACGACGTTTTGAACTTTACTTTAGAGACGAATTGAGGATAAACATTTGTAGAATCAACGCTCGTACGATTTATTCATGTAACTTTAAATTTAGTTTATCATTAAAACAACAATGGCAGATGATTTTAAAACAACAATTAAACAATAAAGCAATAACACAAATAATTACTAAGCATTGTAGATTAAAGTTGAAATATTTGACTGAAGCATCTTTCAAGACATTTTTAAATGGGTTCAGAATGTACGAGTTATAACTATTTTTTTCCAGGATTTAAAACATGAGAAAAAAATCCAAGAACTTTTGAATTTTTAGAGTTTTTAAAAACCCAGATTATCAAAAAATCAATTTTGCTTTTGACTTTTGACGTCAGCGAAAAATTAATATACCACTAAAATAGCGCGATGAAATATGAAAAATATCCTTTTCCATTCCATATACAAACATGTTTTTCTGTTGCAGAATGTTTAAAAAAAAATCAACGGAAAAAGTCTTTTTTATGGAAAGCAATTTAAATACCCCAGACTTTACTCTCAGAATTTTTGATGAATGTTAAATAATGATTTTTTCTCTCCTCTCGATTACATAATGATGGATTCTTAAGAAAGTTTTGCACAATTATTTGTATTCTCTTCTCTTGCATTTAAAATATTTAGAAAAGGCGTTTGTTTTAAATTTTGAAAAATTAGGCAGAAAAATACTTTGGCAATCCAACGCTGCCTAAATTTTGCTTGTTTAAAAACTTTAAACCTGGCTATCTTCAAAATTAAGTATTCCATTTCTAAGTGAACTATTCTTTAGAACCCAGATTCTGAGCAACGTGGTTGCGTATCTTACAAGGTGTACTCAAAGTGTCGGGAAGGCTCTGCATCCGATTGAACATATTTAGGGGGCATCCAATAATTACGTAACTCTCCTATTGCAGGGAAGGGAGTAAGCTCGAGCGTTACGAATTGTGACATTGGGAAGGAGGGGAGGTATGCTCATCGTTACGTAACGATTTTTCCCTTAAAACTTCCGTTTGATCGCAGCTATTTTGATGTCATGCAATTTTTGCAAAATGATAAGCAAACCAAAATCAGCTTAAAATTTGTAAGCTTCAATATGATTGAACTAGTTTGTAACCTTTCCTCTTTGAAGATTCTTTGAAGATCCGTGAGATGAGATATCCGTTAATTAATTGTTGAAAAACCGAATATGATGTACAATTTATCCCCAAAAACTCAATGCAACCTTAAGACGGATATTTTAAATGACTAAAAAAACGCAGTTTTAGTAATTCCGACGAATATTACTAAGTCGAGTAAAATATAGCATAATAAGTTATGCTACTTGAACAAAAAAATTAAACAAGGTAGATCATGAGTCAACAAGCACAGAGCAACAAGTAATAGGACAAAAATTTTATTTTATCAGAGTTGTCAGTCATCAATGAGTTTACTCCGTAGAATTTGTTAAGAAGCGATTTGGATAGACATTAATTCCGTTTTGAAGAGCGTTAAAAAAAAAATTCATGTTAAATCTTTTCTTAACTTCGAAAATCAGTATTTAAACCATGATAAGAAGGGGAGGGGTGGTTAATTATCAACGTTAAGTCATTTTCATAGGGGGGTACGTTGAAGCGTTACGATTTGTGACATACGGGGGGAGTCAAAAAAGTGCATTTTTGCGTTACGTAATTTATGGATGCCGCCTTAGTGCTGATTTTCACGTAGGGGTGAATGAGGATACTTGATACCTGGGGATACTTGATTCTTTGATTCCAAATGTTCTAGAAAAATGTGCCAAATAGGACAAAACAACAATTAAGTCATCTCAACAAATTTTAAAATTTTATTTTTCTAGTTCCTGAACTGTGTTTGTAAAATTTATCAAAATGTGATATGCTGAAAAAGATCTTACCACTTCAAAACGTTTCTCACATGTAAAAATTATAATTAAAATATTTATCCCAAAACGTCAATCGTAAGAGTATAATATGAACTTCATAATGCCATATTTTCAAAGCAATAGCAAACTTTTAAATTTTTTAAGAAAAAGTTTTCAAAAATGTATGTCATGGGTATAATTGATCCCTAGAGTCTAAAACATAAATTTTTCTGCTTAATGGGTCGTGATCATAGGTTATCATAAAATAACTAAAATCTGTTCAATATCTTATGTTTATCCAGCTATTATTTGTTAAAAAAAAACTAAAAATACTGTATTTGTCTAAAAACTACAAAATTGCGCCTTACAGTATGCAATGACTTTTATGTAGTAGACAAACTTTTAGAAGTCTCTTTATCTGATACTTACAAACTCTAGAATAAGAACTAATATGCCAGAATAAAGTCAACGGACCTTTTATCTTCTGATTTTACAAGATTTTTGCCTAGTGTCTGGGCATCCTGAATTAATGATCAAGTCTCCTTTAATAAAGGATCAAGTTTCCTGTAACTTTAAAAAATATCACAATTTTCTTAGTATCATGTATCGTTTCTACCTTTTGAAGCATATAAACTTGAATTAAACGTTATCAGAAAATTCAAAAGACGGCGAGTTGCTAAATTTTCTCAAAAAGATATTATGAAAATAAGAAAAGGGGATCAAGTAACCCCATTCTCTCCTTCAGTTTTTGAACAACCCTACAAATTCTAGACAAACTGGAATTTTCAAAGTGATTCCAAAAAATCCCCAAACGAGACTTGTTTTTGCAAAACTGTTGAAATTGTTGAGCAAAACAGATGCCAATTTCGTTGGATTCGTCCCAAAATTTTATGAAATTCTGTTATTTTTATGCGAAAAGGCTACGTTACAGCATTACGTTGAAGCATTTGTAAGGATTCCATACCGGAGGAAATTTTGGAAAAATTTTAGGGCTTTAAATTATTTTTTTATATTTCCCATTTCCCGAAGTTGAAATTCTACCTCCCACGATAACGGGAAATGAGCATATCGAATATCGAGATCCACTTGTTCCTCCGATCGAAAAGGTAGATTTAAATCCACTCATCAATCTTCTTAAAGAGTCCCGACCTCCTAATCTACCCCGAATGCCGGAGTTGAGCCGTAAGGCTGGTCCAAGTCTTTACGAGCACTGGCGTAACCAGACAAAATTTATGCAGGAAGAGCATAAAAAGGAGCTAGACCGACAAAATCAGCGTGAGAAGGAGTTATTGGATGCCATCAATAAGCTTCAGGTTCAACGAGACCACGAGCAAGATTTGCAGCGACAGAAGGAAACCGACTTACGGAAACAACTATTACGTCAACAGCAAGAAGAAGTTGCATTGGCCAACGAAGTTCAAAAGCTACAGATTAAACGAAATGAAGCTATAAGTAATCAGCGCAAAAAGGAAGAAGACCTACTCAAACTGGCACAACAGCAGATAAGGGAACGTGAAGAGCAGATTCGAAATTTACGATTTGCCCTGGGCGAACGAGACCAACTACGACCGTACGACACAGCCGAGGAGACAGTGCAAGAAGCGTCCTCACAGCAGAAGCCCGGAGTTGCTGTCCCAGGTTCATCGCAGCGAAAGGAGCAGTTTTTCGACGAACAAGAAGGTCTGGAAAGAACAAGCAGAGAACAGGCTCTTCCTTCCAGAACCTCGAACGCGTCTGAAGGTAACTCACGCCCATGCACCAGCGCAGCGGTAAGTGATTTTTCAAATGCTCCCCCCAGCTCGAATCGAACAAATCCCAGCTTGAATTCTACGGTACTCGAAATTAACATTCCAACCCCATGCGGTGATAGATCAGTCTACTCATATCCATCGTCTTGGCTGCCCCGCCCACCCCATATTACACAACCTATATCCACCACAAACTATGCTCCACCCCCAATGCAGACCCCTGTAAACATAGCTCCACCCACGCAGCAACCTCCCTTTAGCTGTCCTCCAATCGTATGTTTTGATCAACAAGCTTCGGAAAGCCCACCTACACAACAGCAGTTTATTGCCCGCCAGTTTGGAACACGTGAGCTGCCCGTATTTGCGGGCGATCCTGCAGATTGGCCTTTATTCAGCAACATCTATCAACAGACAACTGTGGCATGCGGCTACACGAATGCAGAAAATCTTCTGCGACTTCAACGATCCCTAAAAGGCAGTGCGAAAGAAGCAGATAGCAGCTTCCTCCTTCACCCTTCCACGGTACCCCACATTATCTCGACCTTGCAGACTTTATATGGTAGACCGGAGCAAATAGTCAACAACATGATTGCCAAAATACGTTCCTTTGCTACGCCTAAACCTGACAGGTTGGAAACCTTGGTGCCTTTTGGATTAGCAGTATTGAACCTGTGTGGACACATGCGTGCTGTAGGAATGGAGCAACACCTATCAAACTCTTCTCTTCTACAAGAGCTTGTAGCGAAACTACCAACATTGGTTAAATTCAACTGGGCTCTTTATCAACAACAATTTCCTACAGTGGATTTGACAGTATTTGGCGAATACATGGCAACTATTGCGGCAGCCACGAGCAGCGTTACGTCTAGTACTTTACCTACGAGAAGTTCTAGAGAGGATGGTCATCGGAACAAAGAAAAAAGTTATTTGAATACACACACAGTTTATAACGCTGATCATGATGAATCCGAACAGCAAGAAAAGGTACATCCGAACGAAAATTTAAACAATAACAATCGTTTTAAACCCTGTCCAATTTGTAGTGCAAATAACCACCAGGCTGCGGCATGTGACCGATTCAAAGCCCTCAATTTGGATGCCCGTTGGAATCTTGTAGAAGATAAGAAGCTGTGTCGCCGCTGTCTTATTTCTTACACCCGCTGGCCCTGTAAAGGAGAAATATGCGGAATAAATCGTTGCCAAAAAAGACATCATCGTCTTCTTCATTTTGAAAACCCGAACAATCAAGGTAGCCCGAGTATTCCGGTTAAGAATGCTACTGTCGCACTACATCGCCAATTCAGCTCTTCTGTTTTATTTCACGTCCTTCCAGTAACTCTGTATGGTAAAACCAATCAAGTAGATACATTCGCATTCCTTGATGGAGGATCATCAGTAACTTTAGTGGAACGCTCTTTAGTAGATTTCCTGGAAATAAATTGCTATTCAGAGTCGTTGTGTCTTCATTGGACGAGTGGAGTTACTAAGAATATATCAAAAACGAAACGTATCCAGCTTGAGGTTTCAGCAGTAGGTAGTTCGAATCGACATCATGCTAGAGACGTTTATACTGTAGAAAATCTTGGTCTTCCGTCTCAAACATTAAACTACGAAGAGATATCGAATCCTTATTCTTATCTGAAAAATCTACCGGTAAAAAGTTTTGATTCTGCTACTCCTGGGATTTTAATTGGGCTCAACAATGTACATCTACTTTCCACCTTGAAGTTACGATGTGGACACAAGGAAGATTCTATCGTGGCGACAAAAACCCGTCTGGGTTGGGCTGTCTACGGAAGTCAACAACGTATCGACACTTCCATTGAACATCCACAGTTTCATATTTACGATAAACCGACTCTAGATGATTTACACGACTATGTTCACGAATTCTTTTCTTTAGAAAATCTTGGCGTGGCTCTTGCACCACATGTTGAGTCAGAAGATGTTAGCCGAGCCCGGAAAATATTACACGAAACTACGAGCCGCACTTCTACGGGTAGGTTCCAAACAAGATTATTTTGGAAATACGATTATATTGAATTTCCCGACAGCAAAGCATTAGCGACAAAACGCCTGCAGTGTTTGGAACGGCGTCTTGGCAAACATCCCGAACTGTACAACAAAGTTCGCCAGCAAATCGCTGATCTTCAAGCGAAAGGCTACGCGCATAAGGCGACGATCGACGAGTTGAGGAAATTTGATGTTAGACGTACTTGGTATCTACCTTTGGGAGTAGTTCTCAACCCGAGAAAACCTTCGAAAGTACGATTGCTTTATCAGGTGATATTAAAGAAATGTTTCACCAGATTTTGATTCGCAAAGAAGACCGTTGTTCCCAGTTATTCCTTTGGTGCGATACTCCTGATTCTCCAATCGAAACCATGGTGACAGATGTTGTGATTTTTGGTGCTACATGTTCGCCGGCAATATCTCAGTACGTCAAGAATGTGAATGCTACGGAACACATCAAGAGTCATCCCAAGGCTGCTGCAGCGATTTTGAAGAAGCACTACGTCGACGATTACTTAGACAGTGTCGATACAAAAGAAGAGGCAATCCAGATGGCGACGGAGGTGTCCGAGGTTCACGCGAAGGCCGGATTCCAAATTCGAAACTGGATGTCTAACAACGCGGAAGTTTTAAAGAATATCGGATTCAGCAACCCAGCTACAGTAAAACCACTCAGTGAAGATAATCTGCGAGGTGAAGAACGTTTGTTGGGAATGGTATGGATCCCGGATCAAGATATGTTTTCTTTCTCTCTCAATTTCCGGGATGACGTACGTCTAAATAATAGAATAGCGATGAAAGAATAATAGAAAGCGATGTCGTACCAACTAAAAGGGAACTTCTGAGAGTCGTCATGAGTATTTACGACCCACTGGGACTTGTGGCAACCTTCGTGATTTATGGAAAAATCCTTGTTCAGGAAGTTTGGAGAGTTAAAATTGGATGGGATGAGGCTATTCCCCAGGATATCTACGCCCGGTGGAAGCAGTGGTTGGCTATTTTACGAGAAATTAATAAAGTTAAAATTCCTCGTTGTTATTTCTCTGGTTATGACCCTGAAAACTACAAATCGTTTGAACTACATATATTTGTAGACGCCAGCGAACAGGCCTACTCGAGTGCAGCTTATTTTCGTATCATTGACAGAGAGTCTGTGAGGTGTGTACTGGTTGCGTCCAAAACGAAGGTGGCACCTTTGCAGCCGACTTCGATTCCCAGACTTGAACTGCTTGCTGCTACGGTAGGTGCTCGTCTACGAAAAACCATCACGGAGGGACATTCGATGGAGATTAAGCGAACTTGTTTTTGGACAGACTCTTCCACAGTTCTGGCATGGATCAATTCTGATTTACGAAAGTATCGCCAGTTTGTTGCTCTACGAATCAATGAAATTTTAAGCTGTACGAAAATAAAGGAGTGGCGCTGGGTCCCAACGAAGCTCAACGTGGCAGATGATGCTACTAAATGGGGCAAAGGCCCGTCATTCGATTCCTCTAGCCGATGGTACCATGGACCAGAATTTCTCTACCTCGATGAAGCGGAATGGCCTACTGAAAGTAAAGGATGCATTGAAACCGGCGAGGAACTGCGGTCCGCATTCCTCATGAAGCATTTAATGATTACACCAGTGATAGACACGTCAGTATTTTCAAAGTTCGAGCGACTTTTACGAAGCACTGCTTACATCCTCCGTTACATGGAAAATCTAAAGCGGAGTAAGCGGGAGCAACCTAAGCTGATCTCCGAGTTAACAAGTGAAGAGTTGCTACGTGCAGAACAAATTCTTTGGCGTTTGGCACAAGCTGATGTTTTTCCAGACGAAGTGGCAGTTTTGAAACACAACTCCAAATGCGAGGACAGCAAACATAGAAAACACCTCGAAACCTCGAGTCCTATCGCAAAATTACCACCAATAATCGACGAAGCTGGAATACTACGCGTGGACGGTCGTATTGAAGCTGCGGACTTTGTTGGTTTTGATACGAAGTATCCCATAATTCTTCCAAAAGGTCATCATATCACCAAGCTGCTGTTGAATTGGTTCCATCGCAAATATCATCACGCCAACGATGAAACTGTTTTGAACGAAATCAGGCAGAAGTTTTACATTCCAACATTGCGAGTGCAAATTCGTCTCATTAGAAAGGAATGTTTGTGGTGTCGAGTCTATAAGGTTCGCCCAGTAGTACCCAAAATGGGACCATTGCCAAAGGCTAGATTATCGCCTTTTACAAGAGCGTTTACCTTTACTGGTATTGACTACTTCGGTCCCTATCACATTAAAATTGGAAGAAGTAGAGTGAAGCGCTGGGTGGCATTATTTACTTGCCTGACTGTACGAGCTATCCACTTAGAAATTGTAAGCAGTCTTTCTACGGATTCTTGTAAAAAGGCAATACGTCGTTTCATCGGGTGAAGGGGAGCGCCATTAGAAATATACACCGATAATGGCACCAACTTTAAAGGGACTAGCAGGGAGTTGGAGCAAGAAATAAAGAAAATCAATGCAGAATTGGGTAGTACGTTCACAGATGGAAATACGCAATGGCGTTTCAATCCCCCTGCCGCGCCGCATATGGGAGGTTGCTGGGAGCGCATGGTGCGCTCGGTAAAAGCTGGTCTCGGATCTCTACCTGTGGAGGGAAAGCTTGATGAAGAATCCTTTGTTACAATGTTAGTTGATGCGGAACACATGATCAATTCTCGTCCTTTAACGTTCGTCCCATTGACTACGGACACGGCCGAATCGTTAACTCCAAACCACTTCGTGATGCTGAACTCTAAAGGTGTACGGCAGAAAATTAAGAGTACCACAGATTCTAGAGCACTTGGGGGGAGCTGGAATCTTATTCAATGTTTTCTTGACAATCTGTGGAGACGATGGATTTTGGAATATCTACCGACCATAACCAGACGAACAAAGGGGTTTGTCGATGTGCGAGCGATAGCAGAAGGAGATTTGGTATTGGTGGTGGATGAATCGACTAGGAATAATTGGCAGCGAGGACGTGTAGCCCGGGTTTACCCTGGTAAAGACGGAACACCCCGACTGGCAGATGTGCTGGTCTCGAAAGGAATGCTGTCTAGAAGACCTGTTTCGAAATTGGCCTTGCTGGACCTTGAAACTGGTGACGCTGAGACGTGCCCTACGGAAGACGCCCAGACGACACCGGGGGGAGGATGTTGCCAGCAAGATTCGGGATAATCCCCCTTATCATCGAGCCACTGGTAGCGAATAGGAGAAACGTCAGGATTATACTTGCAATTATCACTATCACTTCATTCAACTTTAAGCACCCCATCCAACGCGCGTTTCAACACATTTCAACTTAGTTGTTAACAATTATATAAAAATTCCTAAAATATATAAATATTTTGTTGTGGAAGAATCACTATAAGGAAACATAATGTAAGTCATTTGGAAAAATTTGTTAAAAAAAACTGTATTAAAATATAAGATTAATTTACAGCTTTGAGCTGACTGCAACAGAAACATATGTATGCGAGTTTGCTACGAAGGCCCCGAAAAATAGTATCCACAACACCCATGATTTTATTTCAAAAATTGAGAATATTAAAAACCGGGCAAATCATCATTTTAAACCGGAAAAAACAGGAAAAACTGGGTAAAACTTTGGAATTGAAAAGCGAAAAATCGCTAACAAGCCAGGTCTTAATTTCAGATTGGGAACAATCGATGTATTTTTTTTATACTGCAATTTGAAAATCCCCTTGAGCAATGTTTTTAAAATTATTAAGAAAAAATCTCTATTGGGGTCGTAGAAAACCCACAAGTTTTGATTTTTTTTTTTGTAGTACAATTTGAAATGGTTCAGTAAAGCACTTCAAAAAATGTTATTAGTATTCCCAGAGGTCTGAAAAGTCAACACAATATCTACCAACAGTAACAAAGCGAAACTTGAAATTCTATCAAAATAAATTCAATAAAATCCTCGAGAAAGAAATTGAAAAAATATATTAAACTCCCAGAACAAATTCTTTAATTTGAAAAAAAAAAACGAAAGACCTATCTGAATTTTGATAAACAGATTTATTTCCAATTAGTTTTGCGAATAATACAATTACAGTTTTTTTGCGAAATACCATAAAAGTATAATTTCAATTCAATTTCTTTAAAAAGTATTTTTTATGAGCAAAGATTTGAATGAACACTCGCTGTTTGATAAGTCTCAAATAAAAATAAAGAAAAAGGATATTTTAACAATTTTTTATGAAAATTGTTATTTGGAATTTGTTTAGCAGAATTTACGAGTCTAAAAATTTTACATAGATTCCAACAAATGGATTCTGAAAATTTTAGTAAAAATCTAATATCTGTAGATTTTAAATTATGAAAAAATGCAAAATTTAATCTTTTCTTGAAAATTTAATTAAAAAACTCTATGAACTTTAAAATATTTTTGTAACTGACCTGGCCATACTTTGGTTTGGTTGTTAGAATTCTTCAATGATGTTTCAATGTTGGGCGGTAAACGTATTCGTTGACATATCGTTTAGTAATAAGAAGAAAAAAAACGTAAATTTTAAAATGAATTCAAAACTTAAAATTTAACTTTTTTTTCTCTTTGCACATATTTCATTTATTTTGATATTTAAATTCAAATATTTATTTCAATCAACTTAATTTTATGTCAACCTGAAACATTTTTGGAAACAAATTCTGAAAATCAACTTTGGTTTTTGAAACCCCAGAATTCTTAAACAGAGTAGCGAATTTTAAATGAATGAATATTATCGAAAACTTAAGTCACTATGAGCTAATTTATTTTTTTCAATACTTTTTTAATCTGAAAAAATCTCAAGGAGTTGATTAAAGTTTCTGACATTATGTCTGCAAACCCTCAGGTGGGTTAAGAAAATTGGAAATACGTAAACAAAGAATGAGATGAGAACCAACTTTTTCCTTTAGAAAGTGTTCTGATCAGTTCCAATGATGGGTTGATACGGTACTATTATTTTATTGTTATAAATTAAATGCATCTTATATTTAAGCTACATCTACTTATTTCAATAATGACAAACTAAATATTAAACTTTCACTTAAGAGATCCAGCAGTGTACCTTAGTCAACAAAGTCTCCATCATCCATTCAACGGTAAATTCCTTGAAACGCTTGGCTTCCCAGAAGTCGGACCCACCATTACGGTCCCGTTTTTTCTGCTGTTTCCCGGAAACAATTGAAGCAAAACTACGTGGGTCTGGGCAGCAGCCATAAATTACCTTTTTGCGGGAGCTTTCTTTCCGGATGGCAAAGCTTACGGTCCCATAGAGAAAGTACTGTTGAACAATTGTGTTGTTAGCATTGAAATTTCCTAAGGAATATATATCCAAACTTTTCATTGAGGTTTTAAATCTTTTAAATTGTCCAAAGTCCAAAGGACTGATTATTCTAAGTTTAAAACATGGGAGATGTCCTAATTTAATACGATTTTAACTGAATAAAATTGGTTTTTGTATATGTTCCTTCTCTGTTTCCATTGTTTTAATGACATTTTTTTTTGCTTCACTCATCACTTTTTCACTCATCCTCACAAAACGCCCCTGTTCTCTCAAATTAACAAAAATCGAAGTAAATTTGTCTGCTTTCATTACAGGTTTGCCATCATCGTCGTTACCGATTGTCTCTGCTGGATGCCGGTGATTGTCGTCAAATTGGCAGCCCTGGGAGGTATTTGTAGATATTTTTTCTCACCCAAACTTATCCCCCAAATTCGGAAGCTTCATCGGAGTGACCTTAATCTAGTCCCAAAGAGCCATAACGCTGCTCAATGTTCTACTAAAACTTAGTTAAGCTGTCTCGCATGGTGCCAAATTATATTGAGCGAGTAGTGAATGAAAATGTCTGGCTGGCTTCAGGGTTGTTTTGGGATCGACTTTGAATGCAGTTCGGTCGTTTCGTTCCCGGCTGGGGGTTGATATGAATTACCAAATTTTATTATCCTCGTTTGTTGAAACTAAATGCACATTTCGCGATGACTTATGAAAATGTGATTTCCCGCTCAAATGCGTGTTTATATATTGCTGTATCTTAGAGTCCGTTATATCTGTGATGAAGAAAATCTTTGCTTTGGTAATAGATGGAGTATAGAATAAAGTAGGGTGACCAAAATAACGGGCAAATAGCAAAATTTGAAGCCACAGAGGAGAACAGAAGTAAAACAATATCAACAAAAATCCAAAACGTAAAAAACTAAAATCTCTCTCGGCAACCCGGTTGCTTACTCATCATTTGTCAACCCTAGTAATTGTGATCATGTGCCAAGGCAAAACGAGCGTAAACTGACATTTTTACCAATTGCTCACATTGGATGCCTGCGAATGGGGGTGGTAAATTGAACCAGAAAAAAGAATCGGATTCCACCACAATTGTTCTTAGACCAAAGCAAAACGAAAAAAAAAAACTGTTCCAGGATCAGACCGGGTCTGATGATGCAGTTCAGTTGAAGGGATGCACAAGAATCGATAATGTCAACATAATTTTTCCCAGTCCCTACTACCTCGTAGCTGGTGTGATTTTGTGCAACTTGTGTTGCCAGACGCGGCGTCGTGGAAGTGCCAAGTTTGATGCACAGTTTACACTTAGGATTTGGATAGTTGACATGAACCGGAATGTGGCACAATGTTGCCCAGTGACTGTTTGGATCGTTGTTTATATTTATGTTCTCCTATACTCCTATTCAATCGCTTTTGCAGTTGTTTGTTTTTCTGTTCTAGAGCTTGGAAGTAATATCGTTAAATGCATTTTATTGAACAAACTTGGCTTAAGAGAAGCTGTTCTGTGGGGAGGGGAAGGGGATTGATTAAGACACGATTTCGTAAAATGAAATCCTGTATATATTTTAGTTTTGAGTGTCACTTTGAAATAGAAGATCGAAATAAAATTTAAATTTTTAGTTTATTTTCTTATGTTTACAATACCGTAAAATTCAAAGCCGCAAGTGAAATAATTACTACACAGGGAAAATCATTGGTGGAATTTCCCATATGTTGACAATTTAATCCGTTATTTCCTTAGAACCTATTTTTTAAGGTTATTTACGCTAAAATGCTACGATTAAAATGCTCAGAACGCCGACACAAATTACAAATTCTTAATTTGTCGCAACCTCCTACCCTCCTCGTTCCGTTTTTTAATAATAAAGTAAATACAGTTTAAGTTAATTTATTGAAAAATTTTATAAATTCAAACAGTCGTAAGATCGTAGTCAAACTGTAGAAGATGGGAGTTGTATTAACTTTTATATTTGGGATTTTCTGAAGCTATCGATCTTAAATAACTCGATTTTGTGAAATGTAGATTATATGCCAGCTTCGTTTTCTCAAATTTATACAAATCCGCAAAAGTTCCTCTAAAATCCATGATTTTCAAGAACCGCATTTAAAAAAATACTGTATGGGAGAGAGTATGCTAAAAATTCCCTTGAAAAATTAATAATTGCCCTACAAAAAACTCATATCAACAAATATCATCATTAGAAGACCAGTCGTGAATGCCATAAGGATGGTAAAACGACTATAATCGAAACAAAATTAGACGACCATGCCATCGACTGAAAATTTATGATCAAGTAGGTCAACACTGAGTTCAATGCCTAAAAGTGGCACTTTTCGGCAGTGGTCGGAAAATCGCTCAAGAAAAGCAATCAGGAATGGTTTCTAGCTAGAATGATGCTACCTCCGAGTGCTGTGATACGCACGTGGTAAAAGTACCCATTGAATACATGTCGAAAATCAACACTAACTTGATACAAGAAGATATACCATGCCCCACCGGAGGCTACCGTTGCTATTCGTCACGTGGCTAATCGACGGTGATCGACATACTTAGTGATAACATTTTGAACGTCGCTCTCTCAATCATTCCCGAACGTCTATCCTCGCATCATTGTTGATAATGCTCGTTATTGATAGACGATCATTAATGTTGCAAAAGGAAAAATCTGAATAAATACCAGGACCACATGTTAAAAAAGGCTGTAGCACATGCTGGACAGTTCATTGCGGTTACCTAGTCATGATTTTGTCCTTCTAGGCAAAACGAAAAATAAAAAATCACCTGATAGCCTACATAGATCGCTCAGAACTGATACATATCAGTTATGATCCTAAAGGTTGAAAGTCGTTAGGGGAAGGAAATCAGCATTGAGACGTTCATTGCTGATAGTCTGCGTCCTTTTTTACCTCATCATGTATCGCAAAAGTGTTTCAAATACAGAAGCGTCGTTGTCATGCATGATTGTTTGTATGATTTGGTTGAAGAAGGAAAATTTGACTGCTTTGATTTTTTGGCTCTGAATGTAGTCAAGCATGGCTCAGTGAAAATGATTGATTTTCGGAAGCATGCTTTTCGGTACTGAATTTCATGAAGGCACTTTTCCATACTGTTTTGACTGTCGAAAAATTCATTCAGTTACTTTATTGATTTAAAAATTATATTGAAAATAATTTGGAGAGTTGTTTAGCTGAAGAGCGAGTTTGCAAAATCTAATATATAAAGATGAGTTGGGCTATATATGTTTGTATATATATATATATATATATATATATATATATATATATATATATATATATATATATATATATATATATATATATATATAATATATATATATATATATATATATATATATATATGGCACTATATATATATATATATATATATATATATATATATATATATATATATATATATATATATATATATATATATATATATATATATATATATATATATATATATATATATATATATATATATATATATATTATATATATATATATATATATATATATATATATATATATATATATATATATGCACCTTATACAAATCCACACCGCTTAACCGATCTGCTTGAAATTTGGTACAGTGATGTGAACGGACATGAGAAAGGTCGAGGTAACAGTTTTGAGCCCCTCCCATCTAAGAAAAGGGACCCTCCCATACAATTTACGTTTTTATTCCCACGAACCAAAAGTCATGGCACCCATTAGTCAACCGATTTTTCGTTTCCTTTGGCGGGATTGTTTTCATCATCACCATGGGCCAGGCATTAGAAACGACCATCCAGAGTTCACGTGTACTGGAAAACAAGTCAAAGTTTGCTGAGCATAAAAAATTTGAATGGTAAAATTTTGGCGGGTGTTTTTTTTCCTTCTACTGTTCAAAGCACGTGGTACCGGTGCGAAGCATTTGATTGCAATAATGAGCCTTCATTAAGGATAAAAAAAAACTACTTGCCTGTTAGAAATTTATTGAGAAAAACATTGGTTGAGAATCTACAAGAATATGCAGTGTGTAAAGTATGGATACATTAATTCATGTTCATCATGAATAGATTTCTTCAGTTGAATAACTATTTGGACTGAAAACTAATGTTCCAGCTTTCAGGAACCATCCAAATTCATATTTTCGGAACTCCTCATAGGGAAACAATTGATAAAACTGAGGGTTGTAAGTTCAAGGCTGCGATCTCAACACTTTGATTGACGTGTAGGAATTTAATTTACAATAGGAATTAGACAATTAAACGTTCATTTCATGCAAAAAATTAAAACCAAATCCAACGCACGAGACTTTCAGTAATTTAATCTGAAGTTTTTAGTTTTGTACAATTCAATTTCAGCTGTTAATTTTTAAATATTAAGTTATTATTGATAATCGATTTGTTTAATTCTATCATCCAATTATGAGAAAACTTAAAAAGCACATTGAAAACATGCAGAGGATGTCTTTTATAAGGTTTCAGCTGAAATCTGTTAAGAAATTTCTAAGTACAAAATAAAACTTAAATGGGTATTTCATTTTACGGGGAGATCTCGAAAAGAGGTCGTTAACATTTGTTTACAAGCTTAATACATGGGATTTTCACTAGATAACCCATGGAAAAGATAAAAAAAATAAATCATTATATAAAAAAAAAGGTAATTCAATTCAAGCAAAAATGGTTAAATGAGGTTGCCAGAATTGCCGTATCGGGACCGAACAAATCCATCAAATTTTATCAAAAAACCTGGTCATCATTCGATTTAAAAATGTTCAAACCGATATCCTGGTAATATCCGGGTAGACTTGGTCAAAACCGCGAAATTATTCAGTAAAAATAACGAAAAATATACTTGCAATATTTTTTTTTTTCAACAAACCACATCAGCAGATTTTAAATTGTAGGGTTAGAACACTATATTTTGAACACCATCTTTGGGATTCAACACATTTGTGGCCAATAAATAATAACGAAAGGTTTTTCTAATAAAATTTTGATAGCGTAGCTTAAGCTTATTTCTCTGCTTCGAATCGATATATTTTTTTCGTGGAAATAAGTTTTACAATTATTATTTAAGCCTTTTTATTCAAAATTACTTTTGTCCCAATGATTAAACACAATGATTCAAATATTGAACAGGCAATGTTCTAATTATTGAACACGTAAATATTGAATATCATTGCATGTATTCAGGGGTATTTCGCTTGATAGTATGACTTGCAGGGGCGATTTTGGTTGAGCTAGCAACCAAGAAACAGTTTGTTTACATTTCCAAACACCAACCGATGTTTGTTCAATAACTGGTACATGCATTTCTTTACGAAACGAGTAGGTACTGCAAGATTGAACGTTCAATAATTGAAACATTGGCGTTTTCTGTGATCCAATGATTGAACACTTTAATTTGTTAAATTTTAAGAAAATAACGATAATAAAGGCTGCCACTCTTCCAGAAATCATTCAAAAAGACTTAGTTTAAAACATTCATATCATTATCTTAGACGTTTATTTGTCTTTTATCCAATTTTTCCCCCAATCAAAAATAGGCTGTTTTCTTCATCCAGTCAAAAAACCAAGCCAAAATTTGAACACATATTCAAGTTTCGGGGACTGTGGCTTCAAGAGTCCGAGATTCTTGATAAAAATTTGAACATAGGTATAAAATGCTTCAACAGTAGCACAACGAATTTTGATTCATTTTTCTACTGTATATTATTGTTTTAATCGGTTAATGTTTTACTAGTGTTCAATATCTGGTACCTGTTCAATAACTAGTGCTTCTACCCTATATCAAGCTTCCAAACACGAGTCATGATTATTTATAAAATTTGCCATTTTAAATTTCTTTTTGAACGTAAAAATGAAAAATTATAATAATTATAAAATCTCGGTTTATGTTACGTTTTAAAAATGATGTGAATAAATCCGGGCAAAATCCGGGCTTTTTGCAACAAAATCCGGGAAACCGGGACAGACCGGACTTACCTCAAATTTTGATTCAAATGTTCTAGCAAATCCGTATAAATTCGGGCAACCTGGCAACCTTAGATTGAAATGTTTTTCGTGATAGAATCGATAAGCATTCAAGGGAAATTATTTCAAATTTCTATTAGCAAACCTAAAAACTATTAGTTATTCAATAATATGAAAACGATAAACTTTGCTAATAATCCCAATTAAAACTTTTAGAAAACTAACAAAACTTACAAAGCTCACCTGGCCAAACATGGTCCAATTTGTAATAATGATGAACAAGAAACTTTCAAAATTTCAAAAAGTCAAACGACTCATTTCGATTTATATTTTATGTGAACTCGAGCAAGGCCGGGTAAAATCAGCTAGTAGACTCTAAAGCTTTGTTAACATTCGACGCATTCTTCTTTTATTGATTAACGATATTTTAAAACGAATTCAAAATGATATGAGTAGTCCTTTTATTCGGTTTAATATTATTATTTCGAATATAATCTAGAAAGAAACTCGAGTAAACTAATTCTTAATGGCTGATTGCATTTTTCCTGAGCTGCTTCTCACTTTTTAATTTTACATTAAAAAAAATTACCGGGTAATATACGGCCAAATGTGAGCAAAATCCAACCAATAATTACAAACACGGAGAAAAATATATAGCTTTAACAGCTTAGTTAAGCGTCTACAGGAACATAAATATGGTTGTTAGCAATCCTTTTTTCTACAAATACTTTTGTATTCGTACTCGTATTTTCTTAAACAAATTTTCATGAAGTTTTGTTCCTTACTAAAAAAAAAAGATATACACCGTCTTAGCCGATTTAGGCTTTACAGACTGAATAAATGGCGTGGACAACTTAAGATTAACATTTAACACCCAGTACCGAGATGGGAATCGAACCCATGCCATCAGTAGACCAGCTATTAGCGCCTTACCACGCTAACCACTCGACCACCGAGACGTACCTATAGTATTAATTGTTCACCAAATAAGAAATATCCTTTTCATCATTACAGAAATCTAATATATAAAGATGAGTTGGACTATATATGTTTGTTTGTTTGTATGCACCTTATACAAATCGACACTGCTTAACCGATCAACCTGAAATTTGGTACAGAGATGTATTTGGACCAGGGTAAGGTTTTAGTGATAGTTCTGAGCCCCTCCTACCTTAGAAAAGGGACCCTCCCATACAACTTTCGTTTTTATTCCCACAAATCAAAAGTCATGGCACCCATTTGGCAGCCAATTTTCGTTTCCTTTGGCGGGTTGTTTTAGCCATCACCATGGGCCGGGCATAAGAAACGACTATCCAGAGTTCACGTGTACTGGAAAGCAAATCAAAGCTTGCTGAGCGTTAATGATTTGAAAGGGGAAATTTTGGCGGGTGTTTTTTGTACCTTCTACTGCTGAAAGCACGTGATACCGTTACGAGATATTTGTATGCAATAATATGCCTACATTTTGAATTAAAAAATACAACTAGCCTGTTTGGAATTTTTGACAGGAATTTTAGCGGCTTTCAAAGTGCTCTTTACCGCCGCTGGGGGGCTTTGAGGGTCTACAGAAACATACAGTGAATTGAACAGTGAACAATGAATTGACTTTTTAAGCTAAACAACCACTTGGACTGAGGGTTGAAAAATTTATGAACCGATTTTCATTAATTCTAGCTTTTAAGAGCCATCCATTTTCATATTTTTGGGATTAGAGAAAAGAGAAGGGATAGAGAAAGAAAAATTTAGATTCAGCCTTCAGCCTATTAGCTAGACTTCGAGGAATTCAAACGGGGGTTTAGAAAATTGATTTGGAAATTTAATTCAAGGTTTTGAGTTTTATACAACTCAATTCCATTGTCCAATTTCTAACTTTTGAGTCATTTTTGGTCATTAATGTGACTTGACAACATTGATCAATTTCCACAATAATTAATGGGATGATTGTGACCAACAACGGAAACGTTGAAATATAACTCAAATGAAATTTATTTCATTACATTATATATACATTATATATTACAATTGAAAACATGCAAAGCTAATTTTAACCATGGTTCAACAAGATTTGGAAGTTTTTTTTAAGTTTCTAAGTAAATAAAACTTGAATATACCATTGTACAGGGACTTTTCAAGTTGGATTATTATTATTATAATTTATTAGAGACCTTTTAACCACCCGGGTCATTTGGGTCTGTTTCAAGTTGGATGATCTCCAAAAGAGATTTTTATTAAATAGGGGATGTGAAAGTTAAAAAGAAAACAGTTTAATCAGCTGAAGATGCCAGGTAAATGCGGTTCAAGCTTCCTTAGAAATGGTGGCCGTAAATAATGTTTATTATGATAGGAGAAACAAGCATTCAAGGGAAATAGTTTTAAATTTTTTTAAACACAAACCTCATAACTATAAGTTTTT
>NC_073693.1:230345228-230361654 GCF_029784155.1 Uranotaenia lowii | reverse complement strand
ATTTCCTACAGTGGATTTGACAGTATTTGGCGAATACATGGCAACTATTGCGGCAGCCACGAGCAGCGTTACGTCTAGTACTTTACCTACGAGAAGTTCTAGAGAGGATGGTCATCGGAACAAAGAAAAAAGTTATTTGAATACACACACAGTTTGTAACGCTGATCATGATGAATCCGAACAGCAAGAAAAGGTACATCCGAACGAAAATTTAAACAATAACAATCGTTTTAAACCCTGTCCAATTTGTAGTGCAAATAACCACCAGGCTGCGGCATGTGACCGATTCAAAGCCCTCAATTTGGATGCCCGTTGGAGTCTTGTAAAAGATAAGAAGCTGTGTCGCCGCTGTCTTATTTCTCACACCCGCTGGCCCTGTAAAGGAGAAATATGCGGAATAAATCGTTGCCAAAAAAGACATCATCGTCTTCTTCATTTTGAAAACCCGAACAATCAATGTAGCCCGAGTATTCCGGTTAAGAATGCTACTGTCGCACTATATCGCCAATTCAGCTCTTCTGTTTTATTTCACGTCCTTCCAGTAACTCTGTATGGTAAAACCAATCAAGTAGATACATTCGCATTCCTTGATGGAGGATCATCAGTAACTTTAGTGGAACGCTCTTTAGTAGATTTCCTGGAAATAAATGGCTATTCAGAGTCGTTGTGTCTTCATTGGACGAGTGGAGTTACTAAGAATATATCAAAAACGAAACGTATCCAGCTTGAGGTTTCAG
Organism: Uranotaenia lowii; assembly: GCF_029784155.1. NCBI lineage: Eukaryota > Metazoa > Arthropoda > Insecta > Diptera > Culicidae > Uranotaenia > Uranotaenia lowii. Next base: position 230,360,917 of record NC_073693.1, on the reverse strand, counting down.
CAGTAGGTAGTTCGAATCGACATCATGCTAGAGACGTTTATACTGTAGAAAATCTTGGTCTTCCGTCTCAAACATTAAACTACGAAGAGATATCGAATCGCTATTCTTATCTGAAAAATCTACCGGTAAAAAGTTTTGATTCTGCTACTCCTGGGATTTTAATTGGGCTCAACAATGTACATCTACTTTCCACCTTGAAGTTACGATGTGGACACAAGGAAGATTCTATCGTGGCGACAAAAACTCGTCTGGGTTGGGCTGTCTACGGAAGTCAACAACGTATCGACACTTCCATTGAACATCCACAGTTTCATATTTACGATAAACCGACTCTAGATGATTTACACGACTATGTTCACGAATTCTTTTCTTTAGAAAATCTTGGCGTGGCTCTTGCACCACATGTTGAGTCAGAAGATGTTAGCCGAGCCCGGAAAATATTACACGAAACTACGAGCCGCACTTCTACGGGTAGGTTCCAAACAAGATTATTATGGAAATACGATTATATTGAATTTCCCGACAGCAAAGCATTAGCGACAAAACGCCTGCAGTGTTTGGAACGGCGTCTTGGCAAACATCCCGAACTGTACAACAAAGTTCGCCAGCAAATCGCTGATCTTCAAGAGAAAGGCTACGCGCATAAGGCGACGATCTACGAGTTGAGGAAATTTGATGTTAGACGTACTTGGTATCTACCTTTGGGAGTAGTTCTCAACCCGAGAAAACCTTCGAAAGTACGATTGATTTGGGATGCCGCCGCAAAGGTCCAGAGCATTTCCTTGAACACCATGCTTTTACCAGGCCCAGATTTACTTACATCCTTGCTCTCAGTGTTGTTCCAGTATCGAGAAAGACAGATTGCTTTATCAGGTGATATTAAAGAAATGTTTCACCAGATTTTGATTCGCAAAGAAGACCGTTGTTCCCAGTTATTCCTTTGGCGCGATACTCCTGATTCTCCAATCGAAACCATGGTGACAGATGTTGTGATTTTTGGTGCTACATGTTCGCCGGCAATATCTCAGTACGTCAAGAATGTGAATGCTACGGAACACATCAAGAGTCATCCCAAGGCTGCTGCAGCGATTTTGAAGAAGCACTACGTCGACGATTACTTAGACAGTGTCGATACAAAAGAAGAGGCAATCCAGATGGCGACGGAGGTGTCTGAGGTTCACGCGAAGGCCGGATTCCAAATTCGAAACTGGATGTCTAACAACGCGGAAGTTTTAAAGAATATCGGATTCAGCAACCCAGCTACAGTAAAACCACTCAGTGAAGATAATCTGCGAGGTGAAGAACGTCTGTTGGGAATGGTATGGATCCCGGATCAAGATATGTTTTCTTTGTCTCTCAATTTCCGGGATGACGTACGTCACTTAATAGAAAGCGATGTCGTTCCAACTTAAAGGGAACTTCTGAGAGTCGTCATGAGTATTTACGACCCACTGGGACTTGTGGCAACCTTAGTGATTTATGGAAAAATCCTTGTTCAGGAAGTTTGGAGAGTTAAAATTGGATGGGATGAGGCTATTCCCCAGGATATCTACGCCCGATGGAAGCAGTGGTTGGCTATTTTACGAGAAATTAATAAAGTTAAAATTCCTCGTTGTTATTTCTCTGGTTATGACCCTGAAAACTACAAATCGTTTGAACTACATATATTTGTAGACGCCAGCGAACAGGCCTACTCGAGTGCAGCTTATTTTCGTATCATTGACAGAGAGTCTGTGAGGTGTGTACTGGTTGCGTCCAAAACGAAGGTGGCACCTTTGCAGCCGACTTCGATTCCCAGACTTGAACTGCTTGCTGCTACGGTAGGTGCTCGTCTACGAAAAACCATCACGGAGGGACATTCGATGGAGATTAAGCGAACTTGTTTTTGGACAGACTCTTCCACAGTTCTGGCATGGATCAATTCTGATTTACGAAAGTATCGCCAGTTTGTTGCTCTACGAATCAATGAAATTTTAAGCTGTACGAAAATAAAGGAGTGGCGCTGGGTCCCAACGAAGCTCAACGTGGCAGATGATGCTACTTAATGGGGCAAAGGCTAGTCATTCGATTCCTCTAGCCGATGGTACCATGGACCAGAATTTCTCTACCTCGATGAAGCGGAATGGCCTACTGAAAGTAAAGGATGCATTGAAACCGGCGAGGAACTGCGGTCCGCATTCCTCATGAAGCATTTAATGATTACACCAGTGATAGACACGTCAGTATTTTCAAAGTTCGAGCGACTTTTACGAAGCACTGCTTACATCCTCCGTTACATGGAAAATCTAAAGCGGAGTAAGCGGGAGCAACCTAAGCTGATCTCCGAGTTAACAAGTGAAGAGTTGCTACGTGCAGAACAAATTCTTTGGCGTTTGGCACAAGCTGATGTTTTTCCAGACGAAGTGGCAGTTTTGAAACACAACTCCAAATGCGAGGACAGCAAACATAGAAAACACCTCGAAACCTCGAGTCCTATCGCAAAATTACCACCAATAATCGACGAAGCTGGAATACTACGCGTGGACGGTCGTATTGAAGCTGCGGACTTTGTTGGTTTTGATACGAAGTATTCCATAATTCTTCCAAAAGGTCATCATATCACCAAGCTGCTGTTGAATTGGTTCCATCGCAAATATCATCACGCCAACGACGAAACTGTTTTGAACGAAATCAGGCAGAAGTTTTACATTCCAACATTGCGAGTGCAAATTCGTCTCATTAGAAAGGAATGTTTGTGGTGTCGAGTCTATAAGGTTCGCCCAGTAGTACCCAAAATGGGACCATTGCCAAAAGCTAGATTATCGCCTTTTACAAGAGCGTTTACCTTTACTGGTATTGACTACTTCGGTCCCTATCATATTAAAATTGGAAGAAGTAGAGTGAAGCGCTGGGTGGCATTATTTACTTGCCTGACTGTACGAGCTATCCACTTAGAAATTGTAAGCAGTCTTTCTACGGATTCTTGTAAAAAGGCAATACGTCGTTTCATCGGGCGAAGGGGAGCACCATTAGAAATATACACCGATAATGGCACCAACTTTAAAGGGACTAACAGGGAGTTGGAGCAAAAAATAAAGAAAATCAATGCAGAATTGGGTAGTACGTTCACAGATGGAAATACGCAATGGCGTTTCAATCCTCCTGCCGCGCCGCATATGGGAGGTTGCTGGGAGCGCATGGTGCGCTCGGTAAAAGCTGGTCTCGGATCTCTACCTGTGGAGGGAAAGCTTGATGAAGAATCCTTTGTTACAATGTTAGTTGATGCGGAACACATGATCAATTCTCGTCCTTTAACATTCGTCCCATTGACTACGGACACGGCCGAATCGTTAACTCCAAACCACTTCGTGATGCTGAACTCTAAAGGTGTACGGCAGAAAATTAAGAGTACCACAGATTCTAGAGCACTTGGGGGGAGCTGGAATCTTATTCAATGTTTTCTTGACAATCTGTGGAGACGATGGATTTTGGAATATCTACCGACCATAACCAGACGAACAAAGTGGTTTGTCGATGTGCGAGCGATAGCTGAAGGAGATTTGGTATTGGTGGTGGATGAATCAACTAGGAATAATTGGCAGCGAGGACGTGTAGCCCGGGTTTACCCTGGTAAAGACGGAACACCCCGACTGGCAGATGTGCTGGTCTCGAAAGGAATGCTGTCTAGAAGACCTGTTTCGAAATTGGCCTTGCTGGACCTTGAAACTGGTGACGCTGAGACGTGCCCTACGGAAGACGCCCAGACGACACCGGGGGGAGGATGTTGCCAGCAAGATTCGGGATAATCCCCCTCATCATCGAGCCACTGGTAGCGAATAGGAGAAACGTCAGGATTATACTTGCAGTTATCACTATCACTTCATTCAACTTTAAGCACCCCACCAAACGTGCGTTTCAACACATTTCAACTTAGTTGTTAACAATTATATAAAAATTCCTAAAATATATAAATATTTTGTTGTGGAAGAATCACTATAAGGAAACATAATGTAAGTCATTTGGAAAAATTTGTTAAAAAAACTGTATTAAAATATAAGATTAATTTACAGCTTTGAGCTGACTGCAACAAAAAACCACATGCGAGTTTGCTCCAAAGAATTCCGAAAAATAGTGTCCGCAACAAATAGAATTCTAAGTTTTCTTAATAATAATAATGTGCTTTACAAAATGCAATACGGGTTTAGAGCAGGTTCAACCACCCTCATTGCGATTTCCAAACTTATCGATTCCATACACACACAAAAAAAGCATAGTAAAATTACTAAATCCGTGGTTTAAACGAACAACAGGCGACCATATTTTTGAGTCAAATATGTTTTGTTGTTTATAATACCTTACGCATAGCTATTTTACCATGTGCTCAATTTGGCTGCGCATAGTAAATTCGACTGCATTTTAGTAAAATTTTCAATGAAATGATGCATTGTTTTACTTCGTCCCTAGTAAAATTAATATGTTTCATGATGAAACTAGTATGTGTTATGATAAAGATTAGGAGGAGCGAGGAGCTTGATTTAAATAGTAAAATTACTATGTATGTTTGTTTGTTTATTTGCATGCATGCATTATGACATTATTTGAAACATGAAAATTCACACTTCCGACACACGTCGGTCAATGTTAGTGTGTTCTCCCGATGCTCTGGAATGATTTTCAAAGTTATGTAACTATAAAGCAGCTCAAAATTAGTTTTTTTTACAAACGGGTTTGATGATTAATGATCCTGAATTAGTGTAAACAACAAGAATGTTTACCATAGTAAAATTATCATACGCACTTATGTTTTTGAGTCAAATATGTTTGGTTCTCAAAAGTACGATGTGCGTAGTATTTTGTTGATATGAATTGGTGCCACAATGTCAAAATTACTATGCGGACGGTAGTTGTGATAGAAATTATGATGAAATTATCATGACCATAGTATTTTCGACAACAAACATTGAGAGTTATCGAAAATTACCAGGTACATAGTAATTTCAATATTGTTTCATGGGCACTTTCACAAAATCGATGTTAAACTTTTCGTGGTTGAAAATACTATAGCGCTGAAATGGTAAAATTATCATGACAGCGTCTTTGGGATGACCACTCAATTTTTTTTCCGTGTAATTGCAAATATAGATTCCAAGAACATAGTTGGTGCATTATTTCTAGATTTGAAAAAAGTCTTTAATACACTGAACCATGACATCTTGCTGGCCAAATTGAACAAATATGGACTAAGAGGAATAGCTAACGATATTATCAGAAGTTATCTCGAAAACAGAAAACAAGTTGTTGTAGTTGTAGGAGTAAATAGTAAACTAAGGAATATAAGCATAGGCTTTCCACAGGGCAGTAACATTGAGCCATTACTCTTCCTTCTTTATATAAATGACATAAGTAATCTTCCACTAATTGGCACTGCTAGGTTTTTCGCTGATGATATAGCTCTGTTTTATTCAGGAAAATCTGCAAGTTTTATTATAGATTACTTGGAAAATGATTTAAAGCTGCTATCAACATATTTTAACAGCAATTTACTCTCTTTAAATTACGCTAAAACTAAATATATGTTGTTTCGCTCGTCGAGGAAAGTAATATCACCACACAGGGACCCATATATGAATCAGTTTGTCATACAAGAATAGTTTCAAATACTTAGGTATTTATTTAGACAATACTCTTTCGTGGAAAATCGTATACAAAATTAAAAAAAAAAAAAGAATTTCACCTCTCTCTGGAGTGCTCTGAAGATTAAAACATTCTGTTCCTCAACATGTTTTGTTGAAATTTTCCCATGCATTCCTCCACTCAGTATCTCATATCAATTTGGGGAACAGCATCTCAATCACATTTACAAAAACTACAATCTTTGCAAAATATGTGTTTAAAAAATATTTACAGGCTTACCATGCTATATCCAACTAAACTCATTTACTCTTTCAGTTCTCATAACATTTTACCTTTAGTAGATCGTGATTTCCTAACCATAATTCCTAACCATGTTTTCGATAATCTGCACTCATCAAATACCATCCAAAATCTGACCTTTACTACTGGAGTAAGAACAAACAACACCCACCGTTTGAATTATTTGCGACGTTGTCGGTCGATAACTGCTTTAGGACAGAGAAGAATTTCCTTCATAGGACCAACAAAATACAACAACTTACCCCATGAATTAAAAGAAATAAAAAGTCGCCCAACTTTCAAAATATAATTGCTTCAAATATTTAAAGAAAAACTTAGTCGATAAAACAAGTCGATCGAAGCTAGTCTAAGAATTTTTCAAATTGTAGCGTTAATCCTTTGTAAATTTTAGTTTAGATGAAGAATGTTTTAAATTAATTTTGTATAATTTAAAGTGAATCTCTTAAAAGGAAATATCTTTTCATTGAGATTCATAGTTGTAAGTTAGTTAAATTAGTATCGTCACATTTCCTCGCACTAGATTATTAACATTTTGAGTTCTCAGCATGAGTTAAATATTGCTCGCGTTTTAGTTTAATATTTCTTTGTTTAATTGCTGCCAGACGTGGTGAGAACAGTAGCTTCCATTACCAGGGGGCTCAATCGAGCCTTTTGGTGTGGGGGAGTGTGGTGGGTCGCTACATTAAAAGAAAAAAACTCATTCATCAACTTTGTTTAAGACTGGAAAACAATTAGACATAAACTTTTAACAATATAGATTCAGTTTCATTGTCTTGGTCTATGGACATTTCAAATTATAAAAAAAAGTTCACTTCTATGAAACATTAAATGACTTTAGTATTAAAATCTGTACTGTTATTTACTTAGAAATACGACAACAAATCGAAACATTTCATATGAGTTGAAATATCTCAGTTTTTGGTTGGCCATTTTGAACCAAAACTACATAAAAGTATAGCCATGAGTCAGTGATAACATTTTCAAAATTGAGGAGAAATTGGTTGTACTGTGTAAAAACTACAATCGAAAAAGTACTGAAAGTCAAGTTCCGTAACTCTTGTAGCTATGCAGTTTATAAAAAAAATTCTCAAAAAAATGTCTCATTAGTTTTTCGTAAAGCAAAAGTTGTTTGTTATTATAAAACTTAGATTCTGCGAATTTTACAGCAAAACAAAAATTTGGGTTCTTGAGGGTTAATAAATCAATATATCATCAATATATCAATAGTAATAAAACTTTGAGTTCAATTTAAGCCAACTGGCACAGCCAGATCCACTACTGTTTTGAATAGTGGTGTCATTGTTTTTCTATATATAATTTCCATTTTGAATTTCACTCTCAATTCCTTTGGAAGTCAAAACGTGATTCACAGAAACTATCCGTTAAATATTAATTAAAATCCATCCACCCTCATAATCGCAAGTGATTTCCTTGTTCCGGTGTACATTCCATCATGGTAGAGTTAAATTTGACTGTACTGTGATACAGAATTCGGGCGCCCAATTCCATAATCACGTTTAGATTGGAAACTGTATAGAAACAGCCCTTCCCATAACCAGTCACTTAGTATGCATGACGCATTAAACCATTGCTGCTTTTCGTTTAACGCTTGGGTTTTGGTCATCAAGACGTATCACATTTTATCGAAAATGTCAAATATTTTTGGATTTAGTTGGGTAATTCTATTTAAATGATATGACATTCTGTTTCCACTTCAAATCCACTTTTATAAACACACATTATTAAAAAGGCCTTCAAAGTTGAGAACAATTTTTCGGAATATAAAGCTGAGTTTCAAACATGATCGTAATTGATCCAAAATGAATTCATTTCCAGACTCCTTCCAAAATCATTTTCCCCTTTTATCTGCTTTTACTCGCATCAAACAAGCGGCGAAAATTCTTCTCTCAAAATCCCATGTCAAATGACATGTTGTTTTTTTTTGGTTCAAGCAACAATGCCCTCATAATGTCTGACGTCAAGGAAACGAAACTCTGTGGATGCAAACAGGCTCAAAATTGCTGCTCACTTTCGCAAAATTGCACTTCAAATCAGTGACGAAACGAATGTTTTTTTTGCTTGTTCCACCGGCTCAGGTTGGTGAAATCTAAGCTGAAGGCAGAACAGGAATGATAAAAAAAAACAAGATATCCACCTAATGATTTGGAGGATTTTTTTTCTGTGCGCTGTTATTGTTTTTTTTTATAGTGGCTTTTAATTTAGTTTCCATTATTTAAATAGTGTCAGAAATAATATAAACTTTTTGTAACATTTTTGGGGGTTTTATAGAAACACTAACATTTTTTAAGGATTTATAAAAGCAAATTAATTTTCTGTGATCCTGTGATTTAAAGTGAATTTTTTGACATAAGTGACATGTTTGGAATGTGTTACTTTACGAATCTGGTTATTGCTAACGAAGGTACAGTCGACGATCTACTTTATCAGAAAATTTCAAGACATAAACATCGTTGTCCTCATGCGGTAGTTTATTATAATGTGTTTTTTGTAAGTTATTGAATAGATCTTTTAGAGAATTGTTGTTTCAATACGCATTAAATTGTTAATCAAACTCGATGCAAAACTCAAATTTTTTAGCATTCTAGGTACCCACAAATGAGGATCATGCGACACTTTTCAACTTCAATGGCTTCTAAAAAAATATGTGGATAGTAGTTAATAGATAGATAATAGATAGATATTAAGATATTTATGAGAGGAACCGGCTGAAAGCTGAAAATCTCTATAATAAAGACATTAAAAAAAAGATATTAAGATAATCAAATGACTGATGTATAAAATGTTTTATGATTGATAAGGACATGCACGGTCCTAGAGCTGGCTTCTGGGAGGGAAGGTGGTCAATAAGGTGATTTTCCAAGTTTTCAAATTCAGTCAATAAAAAGGAACGTAAATATCTGATGAAAAAACGTTAGTTGTGAGAAAGTTATCGGAAGGGGGAGAGGTGTTGTTGCAAATGAATCTTCAATATTTGCAGCAAACTACCATCCCCTTGCATTTCATGCATTCTAAAACCAGAGTTATTATTTCTGAAAATTTCGAGAAGAATAGTGGACACTTTCAACATATTTTCTCCATTTACTTATTTTGACATCCTTCAATAGGACTATCACATCTATGTATAAAAAACAATTTCTGTGGGTTTGTTTGTCCTCTATAGGCTCAGCCGTTTTAAGAGCAAGAGAGCTGAAACTTGGCATGGATGCTCATAAGGACCAGGAATGATGAAAATTGTTTTCAGATTTTCGGATGACTCCTTCTAAAGGGGGTTGCCTATACAAGACAAATATTGTTTTCGCGATGTTAAGGTTATTTTTCGTCTGATCGTGATGAAAATTTGCACATGGGTAATTGATTTCAGGTTTTGAATTTTGGTCAGGGGTCGGCAAAAAGGGCCGTCCATATGAACTTTTCACTGTTTGTGCAATATTGACATTAAGGACGAACAATTTGTTGAATTTATCCAATTTTGAGTCAGGGGTCAGCCAAAGGGGTCGTTAAAATTAACTATTCACTGTTTTTGGGATATTGACGTTATTATACATTGTTTTGGGTTGGAAATTTGCACACGGGAGTTTTCAGGGACGTGAAATTGATTCCAGGTATCAACATTTTTGCCAGGGGTCAACAAAAGGGGTCGTCAATATTAATTGTTCGTAGTTTTTGCGATATTGTCATGATTATGCATCAGATTAAGATAAAACGTTATATAGGGAAATTTTGAGCGACGAGTTATTTATTTCAGGTTTCAAGTTTCGGGTCGGGGACGTAAAAGTGGTCGTCCATATTAATTTTTCACTTTTTTGCGTTATTGATGATATTATGCTATGGATTGGTTTGAAACCTTTTTTAAATATCAAAGCTTGTTAAAAAGATCACCGAAAGGGGTTTAATATTATGTCAATGTTTGCGTTGTTATGCAACGATTGAGTCGAAATTTATACACGGAGGTTGAGACGGTCAATTTATTTCTGATTACAATATTTTTATCAAACGACAAAAAAGAGGATTATCTATATTAACTGTTAAATTTGTTTTTTTTTCCGAAAAAAAGTGAGTTTGTATCGTATCGAGAAAAAAATAACCCGTGTTTTTAGCACGGTCAATTGATTCCTGATTTAAAATTTAGAAGCTCGGTTTTATTTGTTTGGTTTTGATCACCGCACTTTCTTGTGGTTTTCTTTGATTGATATTTTTCGGTGATTTAGGACGATAAATATAACTGCTGTTTTTTACGTTTCGGCTTACTGAATTTCAGCCATCCTCAGAAAACTATATTTAAATTGAAAAGAAATAGAATATAAATTTTATTATCATATATATTATTATTTCTATTTCTTTTCAATTTAAATGTAGTTTTCTGAGGATGGCTGAAGTTCAGTAAGCCGAAACGTAAAAAACAGCAGTTATATTTATCGTCGTAAATCACCGAAAAATATCAATCAAAGAAAACCACAATTTAGAAGCAGACGACATAAAAAGTGATCGTCGAAATAATGGGTTCAACATTTTTCTAATTAAATATTGCATAACAACGCATTTGGAAATACATCTAGAAAATTCACACAAATTGTTCATGACATATTCCAAGTTTAAAGCAAAACGGAGTTCGTACGGGAGCAGCTAGTTCATTATGAAATAAGAAATTTCAAAATGCTTGGCACCTGTTTCGACATGTTTTGTCCCAAATTTCTAAGAAATCTTATATCTTTGGTGAGAAGTGACAAGTTATCTAATTTCCTTTGTTATTGGTGTTATACTGATAACCAGAGAGATCTCTACTTGAAAAAAACCTTGTAATCATCATCATCTGGTTGACAATAATCTACTCAAAAACATGAAGGGTATCAAAAAGGTAGAAATAGAAGGAAAATTCAATACTCGCTTTTGGTTTTTTCTTTAAAAACTCAATGGAATATTCGACCGCTTATTGGGCTGAATATTCGTTTGGCCGAATAGTTGAAAAAGTTTATATTCGGTATAAAATTATAGTTATAATTATCAGATTAATTTAATTATAATTTATCAGGTCAGCGACACTTTGTTTGATGACAGACATTCGCAGGAAATTAAATTGCATGTTTAGAAGACTAATTGCAAATTTTTAGCCGGAAAAGCTTATTGAGGAGTGATCCCAAATAATTGGTCAATATCTCAAGTGGTTATTTTATCTATTTAAAGTTTTATGCAAATTATTTGTAGAAAATTAGACACATGTGTTTTAATGAGAATGGAAAAGGGATTCGAATGCAACTCAAATTTTAAAATATGGACAACCACACTCTGAGCTGATTGGGTTTGAATTTGAAGTGCGGAATTTTTTTTAAATGTTCTAACTTTAAGCTAAGTTCAAGTCATATTAAGTAAGCATATACAATTTCCCAAATACATAAGAAAATATTTAGCTCATCACCAAATTGTCGATTAATAATCCGGGTCATTTCCGGATAAATGTAGTAAAAACTTAACTAAAAAAACTTAACTATTATTTGGAAAAAAAAATAAAAACAATTTTTTTATTCGAGTTTGTGGACATATCAACAAAAGAAAGGAAGATGAAGTATTGAAAAATCAAGCTATGTGTATCAAGTGAATGGGAAATAGGGTCCGGATTCTTTCAACTCTAAGAAAAATTGGGTCTGATTGCTGATTCCAATAGAGGATCCTTGATTTCACAGTAGAAAATATCCAAGCTAAGTATTCTTTTTTTATTGAATGTATCAATTTGAACTGTAAATTAAAAGGAACTGTCCATTTGTATCTATAATCGAATGACATTCATCCTTATAAAATTGCATACTAAAAAAAAGGTTAACTTTTCATCGCATTTTTTCAGTAAACCCTTGCAATTTGGAGTGCAAATTTATTTCTCTTTTGGAAACTCCTTTTTCAGTATTGCCTTTTTTAAATACAATTTTGAGAAACAAAAAAGCTATCATAGATGAGCCCTCATAACAATCCTCATTTTATTTTTGGGTCTAGAAATTCATGAAATACTTCACAGTTCTTAAACGGTTATGTTATATTGATAAAAATCGTGAAAAACTTAAACTATTTTGTATTAAAATTACTAGTTAATGATACTTTGAAATTGCAAAATATTCCAAGCGAGTGTTTTTAGCTTTTACTTACTTCATATGATAATTTGCTTAATTCATATGAAGTGAAGATAACACAAGGCAACAAATTTTATGTTTATCCGAGGTGCACAGAACTTAAGAACTTAATATAGACTAATTTGCGATCAGTTTTTTTTCGTAGCAGCTCTTTCAAAATAACTTTGGAAATGGATAAATATTCATTTAATAAACTAGTGCACTTTTTTCGTAAAACTGTAGAAGATTTAAAAGATTCGGAAATTTAAGGTTTTAATTTAATGATGTACTTTCCCCAAGATCGCGAGTAACTTTGATTTCTAAGAGCAAAATAACTGAAGTTTTCTTATCGTCTATTTTTTGCAATTTTGCAAAATACGACTGTTTCGATTAAATTTTTAAAAAAGTTGGACCCAATTAAATCTTCGATATTTCTTAAACCATACCATCGTTTTGCAGTCTTCAACAAACTTATTAATGAATTAAAATTCTTAATAATAGATACTCGAATACGTTCTGCAGCGGTGTCAGGAAAAAGTTGCAATGTTATCTATATAACATTCTGAAAATTCTAGAATTTATTATTTTCAAAGCTGTAGATAAAGCAGAACAAATTTTAATAACTTTGAGTTTGACTGTTCAATTTTTAAAATGAATTCAAAAGCTGAATATATTTACTCGAATTGGTGAAGAAAACGAAAATGTATTTCAAAGTATTGATTATTAAAGACATAACTTTGTGCTCATTAAACAATAAAGCTCTAAAGAGTTTTTAAATGTGAGACAAAGGAGAGCAAAGAATCAAAGAGTTTTCAGAAAGGCAATAATCAATTTGGAAAAAATGTGACAAATATTATAATATATTTCATTTTTATTTAAAATAACATTCAGTCTTCAACCATTTAAGCCCTTTTGCAAACTCTTTGCTTCATCAGGGATCACGGTTAGGAAAAAGAGCTAGTTTATCATGGGAGAAATATGAATGGTATTGATTTGCCTTCAATATTTTACTCGATCCATTTTTATTGGACATTTATCAAATGTCTCATAGGTATAAGAGTTTCCCTAGGAAATGTCTAGGAGCATAGGAGGTGTAGGATAATCAAGATCGCACCATTTACCAAAATGGATCCTGATCTCTACTTTTCACAAACGAACACAACTTCTTCCTTGGATACTTGAATATGGATACGCAGACGTATAGACGATTTCCATAGTTGGTGATACTAGCTTGTCTTTGGTTCTGACTATTTCAAAAAAAAAAAATTGGAGTATGCAAGAGCAAGAGGTTGCTAGTTGAACTTAAAGAGTATCTGACTAACAATCCTTCCCTTTTCCCCATGGACTACTAGGACGTGGCCGGCGCCGTTATTAATCATATAAATCATATTAAAAAGGGAGAGCATCAGTTTTGTAGAATGAGAATAACTGCTAACCCCAGGCATCATTCTTTTGGACTTTGTGCAAAATTGATGGCCTCGATTAATCACGGAGTAGCAACCATTGGCGACGTGGAATCTGTTCTGCTTAACCACGCCAGTGATCATGGAATTCGAAATGTATAGTTTGAAATCAAATGAAAAAAATACGAAGTTCTTCTAGAATCTATTTCAATAAAATAAAAACTGCAAAAGAAGCATTTCGAGTTCAATGATTTAAGGTGGATAGGAGTAGTCAATAAAGCTAAGCTAAGCTATAAGATCTCAGATGTATAAATTAGTAACAATATTGTAAGTTTACTTGTATAAACCACAACTCTTTTCCTTCCTTTGTTTCTTAAGATTCATGATTGCGGCGAGTAATTGGTTTCAGAAAACGATAACTTTCACAATAAATGAGTTACTATAATAAAAAGAGCTATGTTATAGGACAAGGTAACTGTTAGTATGTAAACTTCGAAGCGGGATGAGCATTGAGGATAAGTTAGACGGTTGTCTACAGTTAATAATATTGTGCATTACCAATAACGATCAATACCAGAAATATTTTTTAAAATCAAAATAAACAAAAAAACTGAAGATGCGTTACCTTAGGAAATCGTGACAGTCTAGAAACGTGCTGAACACAGACGTTCAATGTAACTTTAAGTCGGTTGAGATAAAATATATGAATATTTTAAGCAATTAATCCACCGTGCATGAAATGAGGGAGAATAAAAGTTTCAAAACAGTTTTATCTTGGTTGAAATATTAAAGTGTCGGGTGTTGATAATTAGAAGTTTTAAGGATGCGTATATTTTTGAATACCGAGTAATATCTGATGTGCATGCCCCTATTGAGATTGTTATAGAAAATTACACCCAGGCTTTTGATTTTATCTACATATTCTACTACACTAGTTATTTTTTACGCGGGTTGATTTTACTCAGTTTATCTAACACGACTTCTTTTCACACGGTTTTTTGCCATGGATACGATTCTTCTACACGGCTCTCACGAATCAACACGTTTCTTGAGCTAAAGTATTTCAATACTATACGTAAACGACGGAATTAATACCGCGTAAAAAAACTTTAGTGTATTTCGTTATTTAAGAGTAGCTTAGGAGGTGCAAGGGCATATTTGAGTGATGATTTAATCATGATTTCATTATTATTTTTAAATCACTTATTAGTTTGTTAAACAATTTAGCAAGAGACACTCGTTCGAAGGTTTCAGCGAATCAATCAGTAAAACTACAACTCCCTTTCTATCAGTACATTTAGCTATGTTGTCGTATTCTTTAATCAAAGCTGTTTGTGTACTGTGGTTTTTACGAAATCTAGAGTGACATTTATACAATTAATTATTATTGTAAATGTTACTCGCTATATGTTCTTTTATTAACTTTTTCGAAAACTTTAGAAAGGGAATACAAAATACTAAAAGGTCATAAATTAGAGATTGCGTTTATGTAAGCTTTTAATAGCTTTAAATATAAATTTTATAGCTATGAATGAAAAGGTTTTTAGAAATATGTTCGTGAACTATTACGTTGGACTTTATTGAAAATAAAAACAGTGTTAAAATTTTTAAATTCTGCATCTGACCGGAAAACTTCAACATGAAGATGAAGGTGCAATTATGAAAATTGAAAAAAAATTATTGCATTCATTCGGAGAAAAACTATGATAACCATTATCAGCCAATTTTTGAGATAAACCTAAAGTTTTTATATTTTTTTCAAAGGGCTTTTTGTGGAAGATTAAAATCGATCCGCTGTTAATCATACTGTTTCGAGCAGAACAGATAACTACACAATGGGTTTTTGTTTGTTCAATTTTGCGAATAAGGTGAATTAATTCGGGAAGAATACGGGCTTTTTGAATGAAATTCGGGCAACCGGGCCGGGCCGGGTATTTCTCAATTTTTTTTTATTAAATATCCTGGCTAACCCGGATAAAACCGGGTTATCTGGCTAGCTTAGAAATTTATTTGCCAAACTCTCGATGTGGTTGATTTGAAAAAATTCTAAATGAATTTCCAAATTTCAGAAGATCTTCCATGTTTTCTTAAACAAAAAAAGTAACAAAACATCTGTCTCCTTTTGTTCGGAAAAGCCATCCGAAAGAACAAAGAAAATCGCACACTGGTACGCGTACAAGCTTTTCACATCCATTTGGCGGTTTCTGGTGGTCTGATCTGAGACTCGTCGAAGTCTTCCTGGCTGCCCGTCATTGTT
>NC_073693.1:230159682-230344728 GCF_029784155.1 Uranotaenia lowii | reverse complement strand
CTTACTAGTAAATGTTCTGAAAACATCTAACAGTTTAAATGAAAGACAAAAGCACCAGAAAAAAAGTTCAATTTCAGGCCCTTTTGGACCACTGTGAAATGGTTGAAACAAGAATATAAGCATTTTTCATGACAATAATGAAACGGTCATAAAACGAGCAGCACAAAAATTAATAACTATCATAATAAAACTTTCTAATGCGGCGAAAAAAGGCAAAATAGCGGGCTGAATAAATGTTATCACAACAAAGCCTGTAATTAGCATTACAAATGCTGAATGAGAGCACCATCAAAACGTCATTTTTCGTCAGCCGTATAAAAGCATTAACAATACATACTTAAAACATCTTTTAATTCATGATTGATATGAAATGGAATTTCAAAAAATAAAATCATTATCTACAACATCAATCAACCTGCTGAATGAAGGATTATTATGTGAAGTTATTATAATTGAATTATGAATAAGCTTTGATGAGTCTCGTTACGAGGTTCGCGCAGCAGCCTTTATCTTCCCTCGTGCCTTTACCATTTCAACCACTTTTGATGCTGATAAAGTAGGTGAAAAAACCTATACTTCAAGTACTGTTAGGGTCACACCACATTTTTATTGATTCTATGCATTAATAATGTTGATTTAAAACTAAAAAGCATTATGAATGTTGATATAATGCTAACTTGCATTAGAAATGTTGATTTAATGCTAATTAAGGGTTATGGCTTAATGCTTATGGTTACTAGGCCTAAGTAACATTTAAAGTTTTATAGCAGGCTACTAGATCAAGTTTATGTTTCATGAGAGGTTAAAAGAGTTTTACAAAACAATCGGTGTTACTTGAGGGGTTTAGTGCTACAGTTTTAATGCTTGTTAACTTGATATAGTAGCTCTATATGTGCATTTAGTGCTATCATTAGTGCTAACTTTTTATTGCTTCTACCCGATCAGGAGAGCATATCAAAATAATAACTCAAACGTATCTCACCAAGATATTTACATCTGATTCAGTTATAATTAAGTACTCCAAATTTTCGATTTTAAGTTTCTCCATTCTGAATTATATCTTATTCTGATTGGCAAACTAGAACGGGGTTGAGCCCACATTCAATGATCAAGATTTTTTTTTTCGGATTGTCTTAAAATAAAATGATTATATCTTATTTCGATATACGTACAACTTTTTCTGAAACACGGACATCGATTTCAACAGCTCAAACCTTACATTAACGAGTTTCGCTCAACAGATTCATAAAGTTGAATCAAATTTTTGGGAAACCAAAAATGGGGCATGGTTTTATCAAATAATGTGGTTTATTGACCTTCCACTAGAAAATTTTCTCGAAGCACTCATATCTTGATAAGTTATAATTTTGATATAATTTGTTCTGTCCAATATCAAACTATGCTATCTGAACGAGATATAATCTTGATAGGAGCATATCAAAAACTGATATAATTTAGCTATGATCGTATAGATTTTTTGATATAATTTGAGATATTTTAACATCCTACGAGTACTGAATTATAACTCATTTAGACAGAAAATAAATAAGTATCAAAATATCTCATTTTGATATAATTTTGTTTTTAACTCCTGATCGGGTATGCATTAATAATGCCTATATAGAACTAAAAATCATTATTAATGCTGATATAATGCTAACTTGCATTAGAAATGTTGATTTGATGCTGATTAAGGGTTGTGGCTTAATGCTTATGGTTACTTGGGTAATATACATAGGTACAATTTTCGACAGTCCAGTCAACTTTTCTACTTTGCCGACAACATTGATATAGTCGGCAGATTATCTGCGGTGGTCGAGGAGAACTACCGCAAACTGAATCGCGAAACAGGAAGGATTGGGTTGATGATTAATACGTCCAAGACGTAGTACATGCTGGCCTGCGGATCCGAGACCGATTGAACCCGCTTGTCCAGTAATAGCATGGACACAATCGACGACGACGAGATGGAAATAGTCGAAGACTTTGTCTATCTCGGCTCACTGGTGACCGCAGACAATGACACCAGCCGTGGAAAATGATCAGCTGAAATCGTGCCTACTATGGACTCCACAAGCTACTGCTGTCGCGAAGATTTAACCCTCTTACGAAGTGTAACTCATACACAACGCTCATCAGTCGGTTGTCCTCTACGGGCACGAGATATGGATATTGCTCGAGTTGAACCAGCGCACACTAGGAGTATTCGAGCGACAAGTGTTAAGAACCAACTTTGGCGACGTGCAGGAGAACGGAGTGTGGAGACTGAAACACGAACTCGTGCGACTCAACGGCGAACCCAGTATCCAGAAGGTGGCGAAGGCTGGACGGAAACGCTGGGCAGAATATGTTGCGAGAATGCCGGACGACTGCCCTGCAAAACAGGTGTACCAAAACAACTTGATTGTTTCCAAAAAGCCATTGCAAACGTACTAAAAATATATATTCAGTCTTGAAACCCTGAAGAAAAAATGAAAGTTGCGATTCGATGTGAAACTATGTTTTAATTAACTATTGATAAAATTTCATGCCTACATTATTGATTGGATTGCCTCAATGGAATAGGATAGACTCTTCGATTCGATAATATTTATTTTACTAAGTTTTTGGGTGGCTTTAAAGTTCAAATTGCAAAGTTAAAGCACTCAACCATCTTCATGCTTACAATTTTCGTCCCACTTACCCATAATGTAAGGCTCAGCTGGTTGTTTACCGCCCCAGCTATTGTTGGATAACATCCTCTCGAGGGTCTCTCGAGGGTTGGAATGTGAGCCTATAACATTTCTTGCTCGGATCCAGAACAGCCAAATAACGGGGTTCAATCAAAATCGTGAAACGTGTTCAACAACTACTCGTAGCCCATGGTGCATCCATCACGCTGGTCCATCAGCATCGTCATCACATAGCGGGTGCGGGAGAAAAGCAGCGTCCATCCCTTCGTTCATTCATCCATTCATTCATTCATTCATCCATGCATCCCCCAGTTTGTCCATTAATCCATCCATCCGAACGCCAACAGTCATCAGCAAACCATTCGACGAAAGGGTAGCCGCGCCGCGTTGGAATTCCATCAACAACAATGCGATGCAATGGCAGCAGACCAACAGAGAAGTTCTAAATATGACTGGACTGGAATGGTCGA
The DNA here is from genome assembly GCF_029784155.1 of Uranotaenia lowii. NCBI lineage: Eukaryota > Metazoa > Arthropoda > Insecta > Diptera > Culicidae > Uranotaenia > Uranotaenia lowii. The sequence continues at coordinate 230,341,586 of NC_073693.1, read as the reverse complement.
TTCAACTAGGCGTGATGTTATTGTTTTGTTTTTCGTTTGCTCTAATTTAGCGAATCGTGTTGTTGTTGGTTGGCTTGCCGAGAGAGAGAGATGCGCTCGGATGGATTTGCTTGCAAGCTGTTGAATGGAACAATATTTGCTTTAGGAAGCTGTTGGCAAATTAGGCTAGCGCTAGGTGCAAACTATTCCCTCGAATTGGTGTCGGAATGTTTTGCTAATTCGTGGTGCTTCAATCAAAGTTAATTGGCGTAATATTATGGATTCTTTATTCCTAGAATTTATCCCACATCCAATTGTTATAAGCGGACTCAAGCTTATGTGTTCGCTTGTTAAGTTGAAGGAAGAATGTAATGCAGATTAGTTTGAATCTGAAGATGCATAGACTTGAATTATTATTTGAATTTCAAGAACTTGTTTATGTTTTATTGCAGTCATGGAGCAGTCAGAACTTGTACAAGGCTTAAACTCTCTACTGCATACGAGTCCATATCATGCGCGATCCTATGGAAGAGAGACGGGGGGGGGGGGGGGGGTCACCCCCTCTAAGCGAGAAAATGACGTTACAAAATACATTTAAATGCTCGGGCTTCTATAAAAATCTAGAAATTTTCCTCGTCGGTGTACCCTTGAGTTTTAAAAATTTTCCACTTCGGGGAGTAATTATCAAATATAAGCAGTTATTGAAATCGCCGCAATGGTAAGAAATTACAAATTTTACTTTAGGGTGACCAATTTTCCAATAAGTTCTCCAGAAGTGAAGGACTACCACATCTAACTTTCTTATCCTTCGTTTAACATTGTAACAATTATTGAAAGTTTACCCTCTATAACTCAATTTTTCTTTCATTGAAACATTCACAGAAGTTTTGATTTATGATAAGATACAAATTTTGTTCAACGAAAAACTTTATCGTTCTAAATCATTTTTCATATATTTTTTTTCAGAAGCTAAAGAGCTTGATTTTAGTAGGGGAGAATAACCCAAGCAACCAAAAGTCACATATTTACTTGAGTAAAGGCACTGAAAGTTTCATATTGGCTGACAAAGAGAATCAACTGCCCAATTTCCTTTAGTGAACTTTATGTACTCATGAATGAACTTGAAAGTTGCAAAAGTGATCAATATGTACGTTGTATGTGACTTGTTTTGCCCAATTCCCATGAGTAAACTATATGTACTCATTAACGAACTTGAAAGTTGCAAAAGTGATTTATACGTACGTTATACGGGACTTAAGTCACACAAAGTGCACAAAAGTGCTCAAAACGGGATTTGGTAAGTCACATAAAGGGCACAAAAGTGCTCAAAACGGGATTTGGTAGGTCACTAAAAGTGCATTGATGTACTTTCAAAATCAAATCACCACTTCGAGTTCTGGTTTCACTTAGAACAACATCTAGGCGTGGTATTGTGGTAGCCTGTTCGATTCTCACCACGAAGGTCGGGGTTTGATCTCCAAGCCGGGCAAGTTTTTTTCAATAAGTAATTGGGTAATTGAGTGACCATTCTGATACGATTTATGTAGGAAGGAAATGTGGGATTGTAAAAACAGCGAAAACCTCTCGAAGTTCGTTTATCACAACTCGACTGAAAATATTTATTGTAAGTTTGATGGAATATAAATGATTGAGCTGTTACTTACAAATTAGTTTTCTGCTTAATTATAATTACGCTTGAGCAATCACAAATCCTTTTCCGCTCTACCGGAATAACAATCCTCGATTCTAGAAAGGCAAACTCATGTTGGCTATGATAATATATAATTAATATCGGGATTATCTAACCTCTCTTCTATATGTATGCATCAAATCACGAGGCTCAAGAACCGAAGTATAATTGCCAGAATAGGCGGATCTAACAAATTAGAATCAAAAGGTAAGTATACAATTCAAAATATGGAATAACTCGAACATACCGAGTGCAAATAATCAAATTCACTTTCTTTAAAGTTTAGGAATATTTCAGCAAAATTTCAACGTGTTCTAATCGTCCTAACAAAGATCTTCGCCAACTATCTTCCAACTCACAGCTCTAATTGTCAACCCTCGATCGGATATTGAAGCGACGCTGCAGAATGTCGTTGACCACGGTTGCCAGAAGTGCCAACACCCCAACCCGTAATACCTAGTTACTGGGTCTTACATTCCTCTCCGACGTCCAAAAGTGCAACCTTGATTGCTGGTCGCTGAAAAATACCATCCGCAGTCTTGACATCCACTTTGTGGACCACACCATCGATTCCTGGATAGACTCGTTCCACCATCCCACGTAGCCATCCATTACGCACTGATTCGTCAACAATCACAACCAGGTCGCCGATCTGTAGAGGACGGACATCCGAGAACCACTTTGTTCGTCGAGCAATTGTTGGGAGGTAACTTTTTATCCAGCATTTCCAGAATTGGTTCGTAAGATGCTGCACCAATTTCCAATTAGTACGCAGATTGACCACCGCATCGGTGGGAATTCTAGGGGGCTGATCTACCTCCGATGAGCTCGACCATAGGAAGCTGTTAGGTGTTATAATGTTGTCTTGTGGATTCTCCAGGGAAACAAACGTCAATGGATGAGAATTAACGATTAATTCTGCTTCTGCTAAGAATGTCTTCAGGCTTTCTTCGTCAAGTTTTTCGTTATAAGATAACGTCTTGAAGGCTTGTTTAATTGATCGAACCTTCCGTTCCCAGACGCCGCCCATGTGTGGGGCAGAGGGGGGGTTGAAATTCCAAGCTGTAAACTTGTTTGTGAATGATCTTGCCAGTTGAGAATTCAAATTTATAAGTTCTTCTTTCAGCTCCCTTGATGCACCACGGAAATTTGTGCCATTGTCGCTAAATATTTCTTGGGGTGGTCCATGTTTTGCTATGAACCTACGTATGGCCATCTTACAAGAATCAGATGATAAAGTGTGTACCACTTCCAGGTGCACTGCTCTAATCGTCAGGCATGTAAAGAGTGCCACCCACCGCTTTTCGTTACACCTTCCGCGTTTGATTATCACTGGACCAAAATAATCGATACCGGTAAAAGTAAATGGGCGAACGAAGGGAGTTATTCTCGGTTGAGGGAGTGGAGCCATTTTTGGTGCACATGGTTTTGCTCGATAGACACGACACCAGGTACACTGTTTTAATGTTTTCTTTACGGTTGCTCGCATTTTTGAAATAAAGTACTCTTGTTTCAGTTCGTTGAGAACAGCTTCTGAGTTTGCGTGACCGAATTTTTGGTGGAAGCGAAGAACCAAGAGGCTTGTTACATGGTGTTCTCTAGGTACTACAATAGGATTTCGAAAACTGAATGAATAGTAAGTTGATTGAGGGTGTATCCGACTATCCATTCGAAGGACTCCCTGCTCATCCAGAAGGAGAGACAGCTTCGCTAATGGGCTAAATTTTCCGATGCACTTCCTTTCTTTGGCGGGTAAACGATAATTTTTACGTATGATTGCTATTTCTTCTGAAAAGATTTCATTCTGAACGGCTCGCCAAATAGCTGCTTCCGCAGCCATATAATCAGGTTGTCGAAGAAAAACCATGCAATAACCTTTCCGCCGATTAAGTCTTTTCACTTTGCAGCTATGTATAAAATGGTACAAAAATGCAAATCTTCTTACTAACTCATCCCATTTCGAGTATTTGGTCAGGTCTATCACCTGGTCATCCGCCACTTTACGATGTAGGTGAACAGTGCGGAGCTCTTCTGGAGTAGCATTCGGTTGATTTTCACGACGCGGCCATTCTTTTGGGGATCGATAAAGAAATTCAGGTCCTTTAAACCAAGGACTGTCTGGATGAAAATCGGGACCATTACCCCACTTGGTAGCATAATCAGCTACGTTTAGGCCCGACGGTACCCAGTTCCACTCGCTTGGTGAAGTCGATGCTAGAATTTCGGCTACTCTAAATCCTACAAATTGTCGATAGTTTCTGGGATCAGATTGTAGCCAGGACAGGACAGTTGATGAATCGGTCCAAAAGAATTTTTGCATTATTTTTAAAGAATGGTTTTCATCAATAGTATTGGACAATCGTGTGCCAATCACAGCAGCACAGAGCTCATTCCGCGGAATAGATTGAGGGCGCAGCGGTGTCACTTTTGACTTTGCAGATACTAAGACACACCGTGGGCCGTTTGAATCGACTATTCGAAAGTACGCAGCAGCGCAATATGCAAGCTCGCTTGCGTCTACGAAAACGTGTAGCTGAAGTGTGTCGTAACTGCCGGGATTGTAAAGTGGAAAATAACAGCGGGTAATCCTCACCTGGTCCAGGTTTGCAGCTAAGCATATCCACCGTTGCCACTGTTTGTACTCTCCATCCAAAATGGCCTCATCCCATTCGATTTTGGACCGCCAGATATCTTGGATTATTATTTTTCCATGTATGGTGTATGATGAGATAATTCCAAGAGGATCAAACAAACTCATCACCACCTGGAGCACTTGACGTTTAGTAGGCCTAAGCTCCCCACTAAGTAACGGTTGGAGATCAGATGTAATGCAGATTAGTTTGAATCTGAAGATGCATAGACTTGAATTATTATTTGAATTTCAAGAACTTGTTTATGTTTTATTGCAGTCATGGAGCAGTCAGAACTTGTACAAGGCTTAAACTCTCTACTGCATACGAGTCCATATCATGCGCGATCCTATGGAAGAGAGACGGGGGGGGGGGGGGGGTCACCCCCTCTAAGCGAGAAAATGACGTTACAAAATACATTTAAATGCTCGGGCTTCTATAAAAATCTAGAAATTTTCCTCGTCGGTGTACCCTTGAGTTTTAAAAATTTTCCACTTCGGGGAGTAATTATCAAATATAAGCAGTTATTGAAATCGCCGCAATGGTAAGAAATTACAAATTTTACTTTAGGGTGACCAATTTTCCAATAAGTTCTCCAGAAGTGAAGGACTACCACATCTAACTTTCTTATCCTTCGTTTAACATTGTAACAATTATTGAAAGTTAACCCTCTATAACTCAATTTTTCTTTCATTGAAACATTCACAGAAGTTTTGATTTATGATAAGATACAAATTTTGTTCAACGAAAAACTTTATCGTTCTAAATCATTTTTCATATATTTTTTTTCAGAAGCTAAAGAGCTTGATTTTAGTAGGGGAGAATAACCCAAGCAACCAAAAGTCACATATTTACTTGAGTAAAGGCACTGAAAGTTTCATATTGGCTGACAAAGAGAATCAACTGCCCAATTTCCTTTAGTGAACTTTATGTACTCATGAATGAACTTGAAAGTTGCAAAAGTGATCAATATGTACGTTGTATGTGACTTGTTTTGCCCAATTCCCATGAGTAAACTATATGTACTCATTAACGAACTTGAAAGTTGCAAAAGTGATTTATACGTACGTTATACGGGACTTAAGTCACACAAAGTGCACAAAAGTGCTCAAAACGGGATTTGGTAAGTCACATAAAGGGCACAAAAGTGCTCAAAACGGGATTTGGTAGGTCACTAAAAGTGCATTGATGTACTTTCAAAATCAAATCACCACTTCGAGTTCTGGTTTCACTTAGAACAACATCTAGGCGTGGTATTGTGGTAGCCTGTTCGATTCTCACCACGAAGGTCGGGGTTTGATCTCCAAGCCGGGCAAGTTTTTTTCAATAAGTAATTGGGTAATTGAGTGACCATTCTGATACGATTTATGTAGGAAGGAAATGTGGGATTGTAAAAACAGCGAAAACCAGATCGAAAATTAGCCGCAAACGTAAACACATCTTCGTCAGAGGCCCAGGTCATTCCTAAGACTCTTTCGGCAATAGAAGTTTTATCGAGGGAGAAATGTTTGACTGCTTTTTCTGAAACCCCAACCCGTTTCAGAACTTCTCTAGAGTTTGATTGCCACCCAGGTATTTCAAACCCAGCGGCTTTATTTATCAGACTTACATCGGTAGCTAGTTTGATGGCCTCTGGGATGGTGTCTCGACTAGCTAAAAAATCATCAACGTACGTGTTATTCATAATCGCTTCGGCTGCTTCAGGAAATCTGTCAAAGTGTTCGGCAGCGTTTTTGTTTTTGACAAATTGTGCAGAACATGGGGAGCAGCTTGCCCCAAATGTAGCAACATCCATAATAAAAATCTCGGGTTGACTTTTTGGATCACTCCTATACAAAAACCGTTGCGCATGGCGATCCTCAGGCCGAATGAGAAGCTGATGGAACATGTGACGAATGTCACCGGCTATTGCAATTTGTCGTTCCCTGAATTTGCTCAGCACAGAAAGAAGAGGAGTGAGTAGATCTGGCCCCTTGAGAAGCTGCGAATTCAGCGACACTTCCCCCACACGTGCGGCTGCATCCCAAACGACTCGTATTTTCGATGGTTTTCTTGGATGTCGGACGATACTAATTGGTAAATACCATACTCTGTGCGGATCGGCCTTTTCCATTTCATCTGCTGTTGCTCTGTGGGCGTAGCCGCGTTCGACATACTCCGATATTTGTTGGTCCACGTTTGTTTTAAGATCGGGATCCTGCATCAACCTACGAGCTAAACAAGCTGAACGACGATCGGCCATCCGGTAGCTGTCAGGGAAAGCTACGGAGTCACTCCTCCACAGCAAACCAGTTTGAAATCTGCCTGACGAGGTACGTATTGTGGTTTCTTCAAGTAATTTTCTAGCACGAACGTCTTCTTCGGATTCCGGTATTGTCCGGATGGATACTCCGGAGTTCTCTATATCAAAGTAATTTTGCACTAGTTTATGAAGCTCGTGATCCTTTGAACAATTACAAACGTGCACTAAAGCCCGGCCTACTGAATTGAAGCTCCTTCTTCCGCCAAAGATCATCCAACCCAGTCGCGACTTCGCCGCGATTGGTTCATCAGCATTTCCCTCTCTTGTTGCGAGAATGAGGTTCAATCTGGCATTGTCGATACCGATGAGGATACGTGGAACTGCAGAATCGTAACTATCAATCGGAAGTCCACGAAGATAGGGGAAATGGTTGGATAGGGTGCGATAATCTAAACTTTGACGAGGTAATTCTAGCCGTTCTATTGTGTGGACATCGTTTAAAATATGCTTCACTTGGTTCAACTTCCCTGAGAGTGTTATTTGGACTTTTCTTGATGTAGACTCCTTACGCGTTGCGTCACTGGTCCATTTAAGACAGAGTGGGTTTACTTCTCCGACTATTCCGAGCTCATCAGCTAGCCCATCCTCTACTAAGGTAACATCTGACCCGTCATCGAGGAAGGCGAACGTGGATATAGATTTTCCATTTGCGTGTACGGTAACCGGTAAAATTTTAAAAAGTGTAGAGTTCTGACTCGATTTTTTATGCGTAGCAACCGTGGCTGAAAACTCGCCCGATCTGTTTCCTCTGGAAGACTCGATTTGTCCAGGGTGCAGTAGCTTATGATGAGTTTCTCTACAGCCTCCTACTCCACACGGTTGTTTGGTACGACAGGGCCATTTCCCGTGAAGTGCAAGACAGCGGTGACACATTTCATTTTCGTCAACAAATTTAAGCTTATCCTGGAGGGTCATTCCTTGAAACATATTGCAGAAACGAATTTTATGATCAACACTATGACACACTGGGCATGGTTTTTGATCGGTTTTTATTCCACCGGACTCCGAGGGAACGTCAGAGAGATCTGTTGAATGAGCATTTAAATAACCGGTCCTTTCTTTGCCCTTGCTCCGTTTAACTACTTCTTCATACGAACAATGGTCGGTGGGTAGAGCTACTCGGCAAGCCGCGTTGCGAAGAGTGGTCACAAAGTTGCAAAGGGCTTCGAGCGATGGTTCGGGAACGCAGGCCAGATGCATTCCCCATTGTAGGCGTAGGTCGTGAGGAAGTTTGGAAACAAGTTCGTGTAGCAGTGACGGATTATCCAGATGCGAATGTAGGTTGGCTGATTGCATGTATGTGACCAGATTTTGAACCTCTCTGCCGAAGGTGACCAATGAATCAAGCTTATTGATGCTCGGCGAGGGGGTTTTTCGAATCCGTCCCAGGAGACAGTGTACAAGTTGATCAGGCCGTCCGCACTCAGCGCGAAGAATGTTGATGATTTCGGGGATGGCGGCCGGAAGCGTGAGAATACTTCGAACTTTCTCCCTGGCGCATCCTGTCAAGCTTTTCTGCAATCTGGCCAAATTTTCATCCGGTTGAATTCCACAGAGTGCAGTCGTCGACTCGAAGGCGTTCAGAAACATAGGCCATTCCAGAGGATCGCCTGAGAACGTTGGCAAATCTTTTGATACGACTTGGCGTGCTGCAAGTTGTTGCGCAGTGATGGATTTGTTTATTGTTGGATTGGTGAAATTGCTCATAACATTCTTAGCGGGGTCAATACTCATTCCTCCTTGAAAAGCATTCACGTACCGTTGACGATCGCAATACACGTTCCCGCGTCCAGGTTGTTGGAAATCTGGTTGAATTCTAGTGGCATGTAAATTTGGACCTTCATTCGCTATGAGCTGTTCATTCACTTGGACGTATTCCGGAAAGAGGGTTTTCTTCTTTGTGCCCTGGGGATTTTGTTGAAGCATCTCTTTCGGAATTTCACTAGAAACTTTCGCAGCTTGCACTTGTTGATCCTGTTCGCGGGAGGGCGGTAACGGATTTCGCGCTACAGCATTAGTACGCATAGCACCGCTCGACGACTGAACATTAACTGCTCGCTGAATTGGTGTAGACGTCAAATTCACTTTCTTTAAAGTTTAGGAATATTTCTGCAAAATTTCAACGTGTTCTAATCGTCCTAACAAAGATCTTCGCCAGCTATCTTCCAACTCACAGCTCTAATTGTCAACCCTCGATCGGATATTGAAGCGACGCTGCAGAATGTCGTTGACCACGGTTGCCAGAAGTGCCAACAGGGATAGAAGCAATTGAGCAATTTGTCGAGTTTGGAATCCGGCGAGTGGCATCATGGCGGCACCATGTACAGAACATAGTAAATAATCAAGAGGAGGTGATATGAACAGAAACCAAGGGTGCAGTTGGGATAGAGAGAGATTTTTTGCTCATTTTGCGATTTTTTGGAAGCTGAATTAAAAAGCCCCTGGAAGCTGAATAGAAGATCATTAAAATTTTTTTTGGAACTTGAAGTTATCAATAAGAACTTAAATTTTCCCTGATAACTGATCCATAGAGTCCAAAAAGATGTATTTTTCATGTGAATGGATCGTGATCAGTGATTATCATGAAATTGTTAACATCTGATCAATAACTAATGTTTATCAAGTCATTATCTGTTAAAAAGGGTTAAAAATACTGTATTCATCTAAATACTAGAAAATTGCGCCTTAAAGTATGCAATGATTCTAGTGTAGAAGACAAACTTTTATAATTCTCTTTGTCTGATACATACCAACTGTGTAATGAGAACTGATATGGCAAGAAACAGTCAGACCTTTCATCTTTGGATTTTTCTAGATTTTTGCCTTAGGTCAGGGCACCCTGAATAAGGGATCAAGTCTCCTTTAGGAAAGGATCAAGTCTCCTGAAACTTAAAAAATATCACATTTTTTTAGCCTCACGAAAATGCTTCTATCTCATCTATGAATTCATATATCGTTCTAACTTTTAAAGCATATTAACTTAAAGTTACACGCTGTCAGAAAATGTAAAAGATGGCGAGTTTCTAAATTTTCCCAAAAAGATATGATGAAAATATGAAAAGGGGATCAAGTATCTCTATCCTCCTCTACTTATAAGGTTGCAAATATTGAACATATTTGTCGAGTTCTTGTCGTTTTACCAAACACTTCAGACGAAGTTCATATTTTTTTCATTTTTGTCTAACATATAATCATAAAAAAAATTACAGATTGGTGGTAGATTTGAGACCCAACGTATCAATAGATATTTAAAATCGAAGCATATGGACCACAGATATCCGACGCCTACAAAATGATTTTTTTTTCGGAAAATAGATCCATTTCCAGATTTTGGCTTTGTTTTTTAGCTGATTTTAATAAACCACGTCTTAATATATTAATTAAATTAAACTTTTGTTTTTTTCAAAAAAAAAAACCCAATTGGAAACAGACATGTATGTTTAACAAAGGCTCAAACCTTTTTTTCAATTGTTTTTCAAACACTCATTACCTGTTAAACGTGATTTAACCAGAAAATATTACAACTTTGAAATAAAGGGATTCAATTGAATTTATGATAACTTAAAAAAACTCAATTCAATTCCAAAAATTAATTTTCTTGATACAATTCTAATTGCAAGTCCCGATTACGGCAGAAAGCGTCTCAAGCCCCCATTAGGCCGGAACAAATAACCATTTCTTTTTTTGTAAACCTCCGCCCCTTTTATCGAAATCTCTAAAAAACCCCGAAGAAGAGACTAAATAATGTTTTGGGTATTTATGGAAATTTCGAAAAATTTAACAAATATGCGAAATACTACTTACAAGAGCAAAAAACGAATTTTGGAAGAGGAGTTTTATCTTCTTTTATATTTTTGATTTTATTTAATTTTTTGATAAAAAAAAGCTTAATTTAAAGATTTTGGGCGACCATATAGAATGCAAGTTATGAACAAGTTTTCGTGCAATTTATTCCAATTTATTAGTTTTTTGCATTATCTTTAATTATTCCTCCCCCCCCCCCCCTCGTGATGTTCAACCACCGAGTGACAAAATAAGGATTTGAAATTTGTTCCGGCCTTATTTTTTCTCAATAAAAGACAATTAAGTCAAATAGATCAGTGGTTTTCAAACGTTTTTCACTCATCAATTCTTTTGTCGAATTTCCGAAATCACCGCCCTCCGCTAAGCAAATTTTGTGAAAAATGATATTTCGTAATGTAGTAATGTTCAAATTACAAAATATGAATTAAACATAATTAAATAATCAAGGTGTTATTCGACGAGCGGTGGGCGAAATGCGGGGCACGATTTTCAACAGATCCAGTCAACTTATCTGCTTTGCCGATGACATTGATATAGTCGGCAGATCATCTGTGGCGGTGGAGGAGATCTACCGCAAACTGAAACGCGAAGCAGGAAGGATTGGGTTGATGATTAATACGTCCAAGACGAAGTACATGCTGGCCTGCGGATCCGAGACCGACCGAACCCGCTTGTCCAGTAATAACAAGGTCACGATCGACGGCGACGAGCTGGAGATAGTCGAAGACTTTGTCTATCTCGGCTCACTGGTGACCGCAGACAATGACACCAGCCGTGAGATCCGGAGGCGAATTATCAGCGGAAGTCGTGCCTACTATGGACTCCACAAGCAACTGCGGTCGAGAAGACTTAGCCCTCGCACAAAGTGTAACCTGTATATGACGCTTATTAGACCGGTTGTTCTATACGGGCACGAGACATGGATATTGCTCGAGTAGGACCTACGTACACTCGGAGTATTCGAGCGACGAGTGTTAAGAACCATCTTTGGCGGCGTACAGGAGAACGGAGTGTGGAGGCGAAGGATGAACCACGAGCTCGCGCGACTCTACGGCGAACCCAGTATCCAGAAGGTGGTGAAGGCTGGCCGGATACGCTGGGCTGGACATGTTGCGAGAATGCCGGACGACTGTCCTGCAAAACAGGTGTTCGCTACGAATCCGGTAGGAACAAGACGAGCGGGGGCGCAACGAGCGAGGTGGTTAGACCAAGTGGAGCGTGATCTGGCGAACGTGGGGTGCCCGAGAAATTGGAGAACGGTTGCCATGGACCGAGTGAATTTTAGGAATTATGTTCGTCAAGTTATGTCGTAAGACGGAATACTATGTAAATAAATAATAAATAATCAAATCTTTCTAAACTATACACTATTTAATCATTAAACAGAAAAATGCTACAGGTCTGCTATACAAAAAAAAATCATGTATTTCAATAGCTTGAGTCGTTTGTAGCCAATGGGAAATGAGTGCAAAAATTATTTAGTTCTAGTTAATAATGCAAAAAGATTAATAATTCAGTCGAAGAAAATAAATATGAAGATTCCTTAACCTTCAGTTGGCGTAAATTTCAGATATATAGAATTTTATCTTCAAATTTAAGTTTTTGATTAAATAATAGTAACTTTTGAAAAATAAATAAAAAAAAACGAACAAAACATTTTTTTTTATTCCAATCAATTGAATTAAAAAAGTGTTAAGCAGGAGATAATACCAACGCAATATTTGGATAATTTATATTTTTATTTCAGATAACAGAGATAAATATAAGTGTTAATATATGCTTGTTATGGTCATTTAGTTTTGTTTGCTTATGAACACTACATTCCTTAATATCATGAATTGTATTCAATATTTTTGGATAAAAACTGTTACGCTTCTCCTTAAGATGTCAATCTGAAGTTGTTGAAAATCCAGTCAACAATAAGTTATATATTTATATATGTATGGCAGCAATTGAATTTAAAAAAAACTAATGATGATGTGAAGAAACAGTCCACAAAACATTTTGTAAAAAAAGCTCCAAAAACTCAAATAACAATTTTTTTTGTGATTTCTCCGCTCCACTCCACTCAAGAAGAAGCATTTGAAGTTTTGAATCAAACAAGTAACTTCAGCTTAACAACTTTGTTGAAGACTGAAAAACGTTTGGCTGTCAAAAATATCTAGGATTGGTTTAATATTTTTTGAAATAAAGTCAGAATTATTCGAAATCATCGAGAAAGTAGATCTTTGCATTAAAGCATCTTTTAAAAATGTGAATTTTTATTGCGTTTTGCTATCAGAAATTGATCCTAAATTTCAAAACTTTTAAATCAAAAAATGAGAAGAATTTGTCCATAAAGGAATTAAAAACAATTCTTACAATATTCATACATTCTCTGTTGCAAATTTCTTAATTCAAGATTAACTAAAGTTAAAAATCTTGGAAAAGAGCTCCAAACTCGAAAGAAAATCAATAAAAGTAGAGTTCTAAAAGCGTCAGACATCAGAATCAAAATCATTAGGTATTTTATTTCTGATTATTTCTAAAATAAATTTCTTCGAATAAAATTCACAATGATAAATTCTCGTGATTTTACGATTCTTATGAATCTCAAGACAGAGATTCACTCAGACACGTCTGTCACCCACAAGAATGAATCAATGACTGAATTTGTTTATTTTGTATTGCCAAAATAACAAACGTTGCCATAGACACTTATTTTGTTTCATTTACCTTCAGTGTTGCCGGATGCAACTATTATTTTATTTGATTTTTATCAAATTTGATTTTTTTTTTCTGCATATCCATCTTCTCATCTCTACATTCCTTCTCAACTCTATTTTCAATAGAATCTTTTATTTACTGAATTTTCTCGATTTAAAAACTGTATTTTTAAAATATCCCTCATCTCAATTTTACATTCCATTCTCAGTAGAAGCTTTTCAAATCTTGAAACTTTATTTATTTTCTGCATATTCTTCACCCAATCTGAAAACATTTTTCACAAAAACCTTCCCAATCTGTGCTTTTCCTGTCGCTCTGCTTTTTGTTTACCAGAGCCGAAACAATTAGAAAATTTTCTTAGCAACAGCTTTCCCAAACTGTGCTTTGCTTGTCACTCCGTCTCTGATTACGAGAGCCGGGAAAATTCAATTGTTTTCTTAGAAACAGCCTTTCTAACCAGAAGACCAAATCAAAACAAACAATCAGCAGTAGTAGCCTTAAATATCTTCGCTTCCTAAACCAATTCCGCCTTTTTCCCCCGGGAGGCCAAATCAAAGTAAACAATCAGCAGAAGCTGCCTGAAAATCTGCGCTTCTAAATCCATTCCGTCTTTATTCACCGGAAAGCCAAATCCAATCAAATAATCAGCAACACCTGTCTTAAAAATCTGCGCTTCTTCAGCCAATTCTTTTTTTTTATTCACCGGATAGCCAAACCAAAACCAACAATCAGCTGAAGCAGCTTTAAAAATCTGCGCTTCCAAATCCATTCCGTCTTTTTCTACCGGAAGGCCAAATTAAAACAAACAATCAGCAGCAGCCCTCAAAATCTGCGCTTCCTAAGCCAATCCGTCTTTTTCCGGGGGCCAAATCAGAAACAATTTTGTTTTAGCAGCATCTTTAAAAATATGTCCTCCATATGTCAATCCGTTTTTCTACCGGAGGCCGAATTCATAATATTTTTTTCGTAGCAGCAGCCTAAAATATCTGCGCTCTCTGTACCAACCCGTCCTTCAACCGAAGGCCGAATCCGAAATCAATTTTATGTAGCAGCAGCCTCGACAATCTGCTTTCTCTGTCCTTATTTTACCTTATTTGTCGTGATTTTACGATTCTTATGAGTCTCAATTTAGGGATTCACTCAGACTCGTCTGTTACTTACAAGAATAGATCAATGACTGACTTTGTTTTGTTTGTTTTGCCACGGATTACTAAAATTACAAACGTTGTCGTAGAAATTTATTTTATTCATTTTATCTTCAGAGTTGCCGAATACAACTTTTATTTTATTTTATTTTAGTTTTTATTGAATTTGATCTCTATTCTGCATATCTTTCATGATGAAAGATATGCAGAATAGAGATCAAATTCAATAAATACGATATTTTCGGTACACCATTTAGAAATATATATCCCAATTTTACTAAAATATAAAAGTATTTGAATTGGATTTGAATTCACAGTACCTAACAGGGCCGTAGGAAGAGCTGACTCATGGGAGGGGGGTTTGTGACCATTTTTTTTCTATGACATTTTTGCTCAAAAATGCATGAGTAAAAAAGAATTTAAATATATCGTTCGTTTTCCTAGTTAAATCGAAACTAGTTTTTCGTGTTAAGGGGGGGGGGGGGGTAGGGTCTAACGGGTATAAAAAAACACCATTTTCACGATTTTTTTCTAGAGCTATCGTTCAAACAAATGTATTCAATTTTTTTGCATTATACAAAGCATTGTTGAAAGAACATTTAGTATTTTTTTCGTAGAAATATATTGAAAAATGAGCCGGTGACGGAGCACGTTCGAGGATGCCTTTTAGAAAACAGGATTTGCGGTGGACACTGTATCTCAGCAGAGAATCATCCGAAGTAAAAAAAATCAGAGCAAAATATTTTTAATAGATGTTTTTCTGGACCCCAACGTTTTTATTTAACGTAAAAAAAAATTTTATGAAATTTTTGTGGCTGTTTGAAGTAAGAACTACGATTTTTCACGAAAAAATCTACCATTTTTCACCTGTAAAATCTCCCCAAAGTAAAAAAAAAAAACAAAAAACAAAAACGTTGGGGTCTGGTATTTTATATTTAGAAAATATGTTCCAAATTTGAAAAGAATCGGATAAGTAGTTTTCAAATGACGATGTCCACGGTCTTTAAAAATGTGCTTTCGAGAAAAACGCGTTTGAAGTTTCTGCTTTTGCTTTCTTGCAGTATTAGATAGGAGGAGATAAAGGCCTATAATTTCTACAGTTTTGCTTCAATTGACTTGGAAATTTGACACAACATTCTTGAAATGTTTTACAATAAGAAAATAAAAAAATAAAAAAATCGATTTTTTTAAAGTGTTAGACCCTACCCCCCCCTTAAACAGAAACTGTAAAAAAACATCCTGAATTCTTTCAAATGATGATTAGGCTTTGTATAAAGAATCCTTTAGCACCAAAATAGGAAACTTCTTTCATTGATAGTTGAAATCTTAAGTTTGCATCAAAATCTTTTGAACTGATCTTAAGATTGCCAGAAGTTCTGCCACACCTATCCGGGCTGGGCAAACCAGGGCTATTTTATTTAAAACCAGGCAAAATTTGGACATTCAATTTCAAATTTTTAAACCTTGATCCGACCAATATTCGGAATAATTAGACAAAAAGCCAAGAACTTTTCAATAAAAATCCAAGAAAAGGCAATCGTTTATGTTTATTTAAATAAATCTTGCTTGTAAAATTTCCTTTTTGGGCGACAAAAGCGAAAGTAATAATGGTGCTATTTAATTGTTTTTTTTTATTTTGTCATAAAATGTGAAAAAAATCCGGAGAAAAAATTGTTTTTTTAAACAAAATTTGGGCTGCTTAATCATTTTCAATTTTTTTTAAATAAAATATCCGGACAAGTCCGTGTAAAACCGAAAAATCTGGCCAGCTTAATTTTGCTCATATGATTTGATTTGATTTCAACTTACAATAAGTTTTTTTTCTAAGAAAGCCTTCAATTTCGAAAGAAAATTCGAAAAATAAATCCAATTTTCAAAGGGAATAGTAAAAGACTAAAATTTTGAATTACAAATCGGATTTATGCAAACTCGTTTTTAGTTTAATATTTTAGGTTGAAATTTGATTCTTCAAAATACTGCAATAATAATAATGTTGAATAATCGCCAACACATATGGAATTCCCAGAAATTTATTGAAGAGAAGATGCATATTTTTTTTTTTTATCATCAATTAATTTTCATTAAAAATAAATTCTTGTGGAAAGGTTGTTTGGCAAAATGAACTTAAATTCTGCTAAATTTTTGTCATTTTCACTGAACACTGAACTGAATTTAGTTAAATTCTAAAATCGAAGTAACAATCAGAATTATCATCCTGCAAACTCTTGCAATTTAAATCCTTACCGAAAAAGTCATCTGGATAAATTGATTTCGATTGTAGAACTCATTTACATGCTAAATCTGAATCTGAATTTTGAATTTGAATTAAAAATTTGAATTGTCAATCTGGTTCGGAATTTCAATACGTTTTCGGAAATTTTTGATTTCAGTAATATGAGCCAAGAATTGAAATCAGTTTCGTAGCCCTGAATCATGAATTCATAATATAAATTCGGATGTTTTGGGTTTCAATGATTATTCTTAATTTCAATAGTGTATTCCGACTTGCAAATCTAAATAAAAAATAAAAATTTAGAATGATGAACCTATATCGCTATTTTGAAGCTTTATTATATTTGAATTTAAGCATAAGAATAAAGTTTATGAACTTAGAATCTGAATATGACATAAAATACTGAGTTTTTGAAACCCCATTTTTTCGTATTCGGAAAAAAATTAATAAAATGTAAAAAATGCGTTTGAGTTTCAAAAATCTTGATTAAAATTTCCTAGGAAATGCACACAGCTTTTTATTTCAATTTTAAATGCAGATTCGAACAAAAAACAAGAATCCTAAACTGGATACCTACTCTGAAATTTGAAAACACAAATACAATTTTATTTTTGATAGTAAGGAACCAAAATAAAATTTAGTATAAAGAAATGAATTACTATCCATGAGTGCGAAAATTTTGAAAATCTGTAGCTGAATTCTTAATCTGGGATTACTTTCGAGGTTTTGAAGCCAGATTTGTGTCAAGATTGTTACTATCGAATAACCTTGCTCTATCATCAAAATTCGATTTAAAATATATTATTTTTAGTGTAAAGTAGAATACCTCGCGTGCTTTTGATGAACCCTCATGGGGGGGGGGGGGGGGGGGGGTTTAACCCCCAAAACCCCCGTTCCTACAGCCATGGTACCTAATGATAATTAAAAACATATTTCAAATGTTTGCTTTTTCAAACGTAAAGCTGCAAATGAGAATCATTTAAATTTTGTTTTGTTAACCTTGCGCTAACAATGATATGAAAATGCTCAAGAAAAATAAATAATTGAAGGGTATTTTGAAATGTTCATATTTTCAAAAACATGTGTATTATGTACTCTATTTTTAAAATTATAATCGGATATTCCTTAATGAGCTCATACGTCAATAATTTTTTAAATACGAAATTAAACTTTTGATAAAAATTTCTCACAGGAAAATTATAGGTTAGCCGATTAAAATTTAATCGAACTTTATCAAAATAAGTACTTTTAGAAAATAGGTTAAAACAAGGTTTGATTCCTTGTCTAATTTTAAAATGTTTTAAGATATGTCTGATTTAGTAAATTGAGATCAAATTAGAGGAGAAGGGGTAGTGTGCAGGGTCCATTTCCCCTCTCACGATATGAGCCTTTTTTGATAGATATAAATGTTGGTTTTATAGGCCGATTTTTGAAAATTTCTCAAATCTTCTCCTCCAAGAGCGAGCTCTAGGACCGTAACTGGTCCATATACGATTCCAAAGTTTGTTTTTATATTTTCATCTTATTTCGATGGGTACCGTAATCCGGGGTAAGATTTATCACTTTTTTCAGTAGTCAAACTAATAAAGTTATGAGATTTCTACATGTAACATCTTATTTTTTCGGAATTTCAATTTCATTTAGCGAGGATAAACTTTTTGGATACGCAGAAAAGCCTTCAGAAGCTGAAATCTCGTCAAATTCACAGGAACGGATGTTTTCGAAAGCGTAACCTAAACCAGATCCGCCAATGCCCTGCGGCATCAGCGAATGTTTCTAAAAACGGATAGCAAGCTCAATTAACAACATCCTGTCTGAAAAATGCACCAGATATCTGTGCAGTTCGCCTTTAGGGTAATTACGATAAGAGATGCTGCTTTGGAAATGGTTTGCGAAGGATATAGACATGACAACCAAAATGAAATTAGAGAATTAATTTAGGATCTGCAACAAGCTTAGTTTATATTGGGTCCGATGAAATGAGTCAAAATGTCGAATTCTATACAGAAGTTCATCCTCATTAGTTTCCGTTTTCTTTAACAGCGATTGACCTCCCACATAAACATGTTTCATTATGTCTTCCAAGGTTCATCCACAGTTTTAATTAACAGCTATTTTTCTCCGTTTTTTTTTCTATTTCAGGTGAGCAATCCATCAGCGGCGACTTCCGACATTTTTCATGTTCTTCACAATTTCAACCGAAAAACCAACCTATGTCATTGGTAAAAAACACAGTTTCAGTTGGCGTACATGTGCATTGCTGGAATGATTCACTTTCACACCTTCTCGAACTGGTACAATAGACTGCAGAGCTGCGAAATAATAACAAACAACGACGATTTATGGACCCTTCTCCTTGACCAAAAACTTGGTCGACGTAAATGGCGTATCCATGATTGACAGCTGAGTAGGGTAAGATTGAATACTGAATGGTTGTCTTTTTTTTTGAATGTCATAAATACGGTTTTGTGTGTTTTTTTTTTTCGAATATTCAAATTACATCGATTTCATTCCATTGAAGTTTTTTTTTCTCCCATTCCATAATGATTGTATAGGCTGAACGCTGATAGATTTATTTCACTTCATTATTCACATTGACATTTAGACTGTTTTTTTTTGTAATATTGTACAATGAAATGGTAAATGTTTGGATTGTAACTGATATATAGAAGAAAAAGGTTAAATAGAAAAGGAATTATTCGAGTGATAAATTCAGAAAAACATTGCTTTCACCTAAACTTCTCGTTAAGATAATTCGAATAGTCGACTCGTATCGTTTATCTCAAATAATTGATCATCTGACTCTCACTTTTTTCCAAACTAAAAAACGGATCCCACAAAACACGTGAGAATCATTAATTGGGTAAAATTTTGCCGCTACCTTGGTTGGTTGATTTTTGTGCTCATTAATTTGTGCTGCTCAAAGCCGCGAAAATCTCCAATCGATAGTGATCTGAAATGCTGCTGCTGATGGCTGCTTCTTACTAAGAGCCCAACTAGTGTCGTGTTTTATTTATTTATTTTATCGTTCATACCATTCCCCATTTCCAAGCTGCAGTTTTCGCAACGCCGAGGTAATGATTTTCCGCTGCAATGAATAAGTGGCTTAAAACCCATTGATCGCCATTGACTTTCGAAGTGAAAATTTTTGCGGTGACATTGAAGGCTGCAACTGAAAAGGAGAAAATAAATAAATAAATCAATGAAATGATTCGTTTTCCATTGGATGCCAAAAAGGGAAATTCAGTTCCGATGATAAAGTTGACTTGGAATATAATTTGAGAGCTTTTTAGTGGTTATGATTCATAATTGGAAGATTGATCATAAAGACAAAACCAGAAACAGGAAGTTAAATTATGGTTGATGATTTATTGAAGGTATGTCAGAATTTTTATGTTTGTTTTTGTTCCATATATTTATCGAAACTTTTTTTTTCCCATTTGAATGTAAACAATTGAAAATAAAATTAAAATTTTGAAAAAGTTATCATCGTAAAGTTTGGAGAAGTAAGATTAATTTGGAATTATTAACTTAAACTCAATCATTTTTACACTTATATCCATGTGGCTCTGAGGGCCTAATATAATAAGTAAGACAGAATTGAAAGTTATTGAACTTACTTATTATATGAGTCCCTCTGAGCCACAGGGGTGTAAGTGTAAAAATGATTGAGTTTATGTTAATAATTCCAAATTAATCTTACTTCTCCAAACTTTACGATGATAACTTTTTCAAAATTTTAATTTTATTTTCAATTGTTCACATTCGAATGGGAAAAAAAAGTTTCGAAAAATATATGGAACAAAAACAAACATCAAAACTTGAAAGCGTGTTTTCTCAAAACTAGTTTTTGCACTACTAGCGGGTGCATTTGGCTCCTAGTGGCTCATATAGAATATTTGTATGTAAATATCTTTCTTAGAGTCTTTCTAGAAAAACCTAATTTTTCTTAATTTCAATAGTGATGAGTAGAGAGTAGCTAGTTTTAGGTGCAATTTTCTCGTTTGTTTGAATAACGTGTTGCTATTAACACATTAAGAACTGCCAAAAAATATACGCAAAGAAACACAAAAATTCAGCAAATGCCGAAAGTATTCTGTTCATTTATGTAGAATAGAATTGCACAATTAATTTTATAACATTTGTAACGAGAATTCTTGTAGTTGGTCCGCAATGTGTGAAACCTAGTCCTGTACTGAATTTCTTGAAATTTAGAAGTTTTTCGTGAATGGCCATTCGCTTAGAAATGGAATCTTGAAACATGTCATGTCAAGAGCACATACAATTTTTTTTCCAAATCTTTCTTTTGAAAGGTATTTAAAAGTTTTGCTTCTAAGGTTAACGTAGATATTGTAATTTCGTGATGTATTTTTGATTCGATATAATATGGCAATAACAAAATATGCTATTTTATTCTGCACGATGCATCTTTATTTTTGAAAACTGTTTAATAAAAAGTAGAGAGGCAATATGCTTCAAAAAGTGGACCGTTAAATAATCCTGCCCAGTTTTTGCATGAAACTTTTTATGAAAAAAATGCAAATTTTACAACCTTTTTAACGGTAATTTTTCCAAAAGGAAAATAAATTAAGAAAAAATAACATCAAACCCCTAAAATGAATTAGAAACTAATGAACGATCCTAGGAACTTGTTTAAAACTTTCATTGAATTTGATTTTTTGGCAGTTCAGTATCAGAAAACTGTATGTTACTTCACTCCAAAATTTTACTGCAAATTTTATAACACTTGATGAGAAAAAAAGCATAGCTTTCTATATTTAGTGGATCACGCAGATACATTTGCCTCGAATAAATAATTTTCTGAGTTAGGATTTTTCATAGATGAACCATTTTTGCTTCAAGAAATCCTTATAAATTTCAGATAAAAAGGTTAGGTGGCATAAGCCAAACCGAATGAAACACTCGAAAATCTAGAAGATCATTTAACAAATCATCTCCAAAATATTCGGCATTAAAATAATTCAACTTAACTTTCTTCGCAAATCAAATGAACTTTGAATACCTGTCAATTATTCGAAAAAAAAATCTACACACACACATCCTCAGCGAAACTTCATGTCCAGCGTCCATCTTTCGTATAAATTCTAAAATCATAATTCACAGAAAGGGTATTTTGAATGTTATGACAAGGATTTGATCTAATGTACATTGGCAAGGATGACCTCCACTCGAATCACACCAAAGCCGCTTTGAGCTAAGTGATTAGACGCACATGGAAGAAAGTTGTTGTAAATGAATTTATTAAAATTTTAAGATTTGTCCATCGATTTTTTTTCACTTTTCTATAGATTCTGTTAACAGGGCCTTAGAATTAACCGTCTGATGAGAGGGGGGGGGGGGGGGGGGGGGGTGTTGTGACTAATTCTTCTGTGACTAGTGACTGATTTTTTTCTATAGTATTTTTGCTCAAACAAAGCATGAATTAAAAAAAAATATTTATAGTACTACAGACCCCGTTCGATTTTGTCAACATGCCCGTACATTTTGTGTTGCCAAAATCGAATGTTGCCAAAATCGAACGGTTTTTTTTCTCAACTTTTTTTCAGTGATTTTTACAAAATAACTTATTATTATCAAAAACGTTATTTTTATTCAATTTTCAACCATTTGTAGTCATTTTTTATTTTTTTCATCATGTTTTTGATGCAGTTTGCACTTTTCATGTTTAGTTTATAATGTTCGTTTTTATTTGCTTTTTTAGTCATTCTTCATCATTTTTTAGTTGTTTCTGTCGTTTTCATTCTTTTGTTTAAATTTGGTTTTCAACTTTATGAATTTTTCATCTTTTTGTCATGTTTGAGTACTTTATAAAATTTTTAAATTTTTTTTTTGTTTTTATTGTTGCATTTTATCACCATTTTAGAACATAATATTATATTAATGGTGTTTGTCTAAATTTAATTGGTCCTATTATGACATAAACCAAAAGGTAATGTTGTTTCTAAAAACCGTTCGATTTTGGCACATGTGCCAAAATCGGATGTTGCCAAAATTGAATGTTGCTAAAATCGAATGTTGCCAAAAACTAACGGGGTCTGTATATGATTACACATTGGTAAGTTTGTTTACATAAATTTATTTTCGTATTTCAAAGTAACTTTGAAAAATATGTTCATAAATCTTCAAAATGTTTTGCTAAATTTGTATAATAAAGCCTTTAGTAAAAAAAGGATCATTCATAGATGATTAAATCATTGAACTTGCTCATGAGTCTGGAAGATTTAGATTATTTGATTTAAGCATTGAAAAAGTGTATATGATGTGCTCACTTCTGTAACCTTTTCTAATTTTGTAGCAAAATATAAGATTATAATTTGAAATAAGGCTATTGAAAAAATTGCAATAAGAACCTTCTAGAACCATTTTTTGCGCTGAAAAATTTGCAAAAGTTGTATTTTGTATTAACAAACAACTTTTGTTTTAGAAAAAACCATATTGATGGAAAATAATTGATTCATCAAACCAAATATTTTAGATAACTTTTCTTATTCATCATTTTAACCAAGTTCAGGCAAAATAAAAAAAAATCAATCCAGAATCATTGTAACATTAAAAGCTACATATTTATTTTTTTTTAGTCCCAACAACTATTTGAAAGTATTTTTTTTGAGACTTCGAATTTTTGGCCAAATGAGTCATTTTCTCGTTTTTTCAGCTTGAGCAAACGCCACGCGCATATCAAACAGCTGTCATTAATATTTAATCCTAGAACAACATCTTTTTGAACATTTAGCAAAAAAAAATGTAAAATAATTATTCGATGCAGTTTTATATGGAATTACGTGCAATATTTTTATTTGTTTTTTGCATTATTGCATTATTTTGCATTAAAAATCAATTCTGTAAATAAAATTCTGTTAATGATTAAAAAAAAAAACTTACAATCTACTTAGTTTTTGTTGTTTTCAGCTGGATTGTGTTTAAAAACTGACTTTGAAAAAGATTAAAATTTAAAAATTGACTTTACAATATATATTATAAGTCTGCAATCTCCTGCGATTTGAATTCCTTATCTTGTTTGTTCAATTCATTTACGAGCTAAATCTGAATTTGGAATTTCAGTTTCTGTTCTTTGAACTTTTGTTCAAAATTGGAGTTAAGAATCTGTTGCAAATTTCATCGATTCTAAATTTCAATTTCTAAAATTTCTAATAAACGATTTCTGAATCTTATTTTCAAATCTGACTATCAAATATGAGCCAAAGAGCGATTTTTATTTCATGAATCTATAATTCAGATAATGTTTTGGGTTTGAATCTCTGGGTTTCGTTCAATGAACCAGATTTTGAATCTTCAATTCTTTTTCGCCATTTGAAAGCTTTACTATGTTTGAATTCTGCCTGAGAATTTAGTTTAAGAATTTCAAATTTGAATAAGAGTTAAACACTCAGGATGGTTCGATTAGCATGAATCGATTTTTTATTGAAATACAAAGCTAAATTTGATTCATGATTTAAAAACAGCTTTTGATTATTGGTTTCTATTGATATTTTGAAATAAAAATTACGAATCTCAAAATTGATTAAGATTTAAAATTTGAAAACAGCAATACAATGAGTTAAATTAAATTTACAACTTAGTATTCTGAACTGAATTTCGATCAACAAGTGAGAGTAGCAGTTGAAGGTTAAAACCCTCTTTAAATTATCATTCAACAACATCAAAAAAAGAAAATAAAATTGAAAATCTGTAACAGAATTTTGAACTTGGGTTTAGTTGGCTTCAGTTAAAAATCAATATTATTACTCTTGAATAACATTATTCAATCTTCAAAATATGATGTAAAAATATTTTTTTTGTTTCGATTATAGTCGTTTCAACATCTTTTAGAATTTTGAGTGTAGAGAAGAATTACTCACTTGCTTCTTCTGAAATTCTCATGGGGAGAGGGAGTTTTAAATCTCAAATCCATTTCACTTCCGTTACTACGGCCATATCTGTTTATTAAGGCCTGCGAGAAAGAAGATATATGTTTAAAGGACTAGTTGTATCTATTTCAGGCATTCATTTATACCTACTTACAATTAAAATCAACGCTCACAATGAGTGCATAGTTTTATATGAAAACTGTTAAAAGAGGTTATAAATATGGTTAGAAAAGGTAATTCACAAACTTAGTTGAGATATTTTTCTTTCAAAAACTGAGTTCAGATTTGAAAAACGTTGAACATACCCAAGTAAAAATTTAAATTTTATCGATTACTTATACAGATCCATGAAATTTAATTTTAAAACCACGTCAAGTTTCCAACACTCCTCAAAAGTATTTTTAAAACTGCATGTATGTTACCAAGTGCTTATTTAACAAATTCTTACAGATGAGAATTTTGTTTCTCTTTTTGATTTGGCCTTCATTGAGCCTATATAAAATCGTTTAAAATTCCTTTTTTTACTGTTCAGTTCTATTTAGTTGCATCGAAACAGATTGTCTTCCATGTCTTATCATAAGAATTTAACATGTTTGATTGTTTTTCAAGAAATTAGTTTTTCTTCTTTTGTATCAATAGTAATATCTCAAGCAACCAAAAGTCCCATATCTACTCAAATTCGTGCCTCCAAAGTTCGAATTTTGCTGAACAAAGGTTCCAAAGGGAATTGATATTGAATTTTCTCGAATGTGAGCTTGAAAGTTATAAAAGGTTCCTTAAATAGCCATATTGTGACCCGGCAATCTCATCACACAGTATTAAAGTTGTAAATAGAGCCTCAAATGGACTTGAATTTACAAAAAAGTTACGAATTAGGTCTCAATATTTTGACTTAAAAAATTCGTCGTTCAACTGTATTTACACACAACAAATTTATCACACATTCAAATTCAGTTGACGCAATTCATTAATTAAATATCAAGATAAGCTTGTATAATTTTATGCTTTACAGTTATAAACATCCCAAGCAACCAAAAGTCCCAGATCTACTTATACTCAAGCCTTCAAAGTCCGAATTTCGCTGAACAAGAGTTCCGAAGGAAATTGGTATCGATTTTTTTCGAATGTGAGTATGAAAGTTACAAAAAGTTCCTCAAATAGCCTTCTATGAACTTGAAGTTCCAAAAAGTTCCTCAAAATGCCTTTTTGTGACATCCCAAGTAACAATTTTAGCTTTATTATGGTCAGCAAAATATCGTTTGGACTATCGCATTAATCTTCATAAAAAGCTAAAGCGCATTCTATAACATCACCTGGACTCTAATAAAGCCAAAATCAGGCTATTTGGCCCTACCCTAGAAACGTCATTAAGACATATAATTGTTGGTCATAAATGTTGGTCACCAAAGCTTTTAAAAAGCTATTATAAAACATGCTAGAATTTTTTGTTTTTTTCGGTTCTGTCAGTTCTCGGAGTTTTTTTTTTTATTTTTTCCAGCAACCATAATGGTTGATGAATGATGATTGCATTATTCAGATATGATTTGGTAAAATTAATAGCTAAAAATCCATTGTTTTAACCATATATTGAGCTTCTTTTCTACTGCCAGTCAAGATTTTAGGTAAAATGTATATGAAATAGTATCTTAAAATAAATGCGCCTCGTCAAATCTGATGGTCAATCATGATGGAATTCATGGAAAAAGGTCTGAAAAAATATTTTTCAATGCTTGCATTGTGAATCCATCAACATGGCGTCATTTTGTGCCCTTCGATTTTGCAACCAACATGGCGTGAGTCAATTCATAGTTTTATTATGGTTTAATGATGACCCCAAAAAAAGCTACGATTTGACGTTTCTCTCGCAAGCCAACCAATTACACGCTTAGGATGAGTTCCTCATTTCTGAGTTGTTAATCATTAGTAAAGTAAATGAGGACAGACTTTTTTAATAAATAGGGATTGGTTGTGAATGACCCGTGGAATAAATCATGAGTTGAAGTCAAATTTCGTTGTCTGACGCTATCTTGAAATCCAAGATGGCGGCTTCTGCTGAACTTTAAAATGTTGTAAATGACTTTAAATCGCATGAAACCCCAACAATATGGGTATTGAGTGAAAGGGCTCAACGAGTAGAAGTCGAATTTCGCTTTGAGACGCCATTTTGAAATTCAAGATGGCGGCATCCGCTCATCTTTTAATGCTGTAAATGACAAAAAGTCGCATTAAACCACCTCTATACGGGTATTAGGTGAACGGGCTAAACTAGAAGAAGTCGATTTTTTTTCTTTCCGACGCCATCTTGAAATCCAAGATGGTGGGTTCCGATAAACTTTGAAATGCTGGTAATCACTGGAAATCGCATGAAAGACCCACAATATTGGTATTTGGAGAAAGGGCTAAACTAGAAGTCGTATTTTGCTATCGGACGTCATCTTGAAATCCAAGATGGCGGCTTCCACTGAACTTTAAAATGCTGTTTAGCACTGAAAATCACATGAAACTCCCACAATATGGATATAAATTGAAAAGGATCAACGAGTAGAATACAAATTTCGATATCAGGCGTCATCTTGAAATCCAAGATGGCGGCTTCCACTGATCATTAAAATGATTGAAATCACTGAAAGTCACTTGAAATTCCCACAATATGGTCATTGGCTAAAATGGATTAACCAGTTTAAGAGGAATTTCTCTATCAGACGCCATCTTGAAATCCAAGATGGTGACTTTCGCTGAACCTTAAAATGCAGGATTAACTAAAAATTGCAAGAAACCCCCACAATATGGGTATTGGCTAAAGGGCTTAACTAGAAAAGTAAAATTTCGCAATCAAGTGCATCTCGAAATCCAAGATGGCGGCTTCCACTGAATTTGAAAATGTTGTTAATTACTAAAAATAGCATGAAGCTCCTACAATATGGGTATTGGATTAAAGGGCCAAACGAGTAGAAGTCGAAGTTTGCTATCAAACGCCATCTTGAATTGGGGTATTGGGTGAAAGGGCAACACTTAAAGCATTTCAGAGAAACGCGAAATAAGATATTCGACTTCTATCGTTTAGCCTTATTATCGAATACAATATATTTTGGGGGTTTCATACCTTTTTCATTCATTTACAGTATTTTTGAGTTCTGCTGAAGCCACCATCTTGGATTTCAATATAGCGCCAAAAAGCAAAAATTAACTTCTTATAGCTTATCCCAATTCAAAAATATCCATATTTTGAAGGTTTCATGCGATATTCAATGATTTATAGCATTTTAAAAGTTTATCGTAAGCCGCCATCTTGGATTTCAAGATGGCGTCAGATAGCGAAATTCGACTTCTACTCGTATAGCCCTTTTACCCAATACCAATATTGTTTGGGTTTCATATCATTTTTAGTCATTTTCTACATTTCAAAGTGCAGCGGAAGCCGCCATCTTGGATTTTAAGATGGCGTCAGACAACGAAATTTTACTTCTACCGTTTGATCTCTTTCAACTTATACCCATATTGTAAGGGTTTTATGCAATTTCCAGTCATATACAGTATTTTCAAGTTGAGTGGTAGCCGCCATCTTGGAATTTAAGATGGCGACGGACAACGAAATTCGACTTCTACTCGTTTATTACTTTCTCCGAATAACAATATTAAAAAGGTTTCATGATATTTTCAGTTATTTACAACTTTGAAAATAAAAGCGGAAGCCGCCATCTTGTATTAATGATGGCGTCAAGCAACAAATTTTGTTCCTCCTATTTGAACCCTTTCACTCAATACTCATATTGTAGAGTTTCATTCCACTTCCGGTAATTCGAAGTTTTCATAGATTTTTATAATTTTTTATTATTTCAACTCAAAATCAACACACAGAACTTATCAAAAATGTGTAAAAATGGGAATTCCTATTCAAATATGTGCTATCTAATCTGAGCGTGTCCTGTTTTGACGCCTTGATCGAGAACTGTCACTAAGTTTTATGGCGGTTTAATAATCAGGCACTGAGTGCTATTATAGAACATGCAAAAAAAAGCTTGGAGCAAACTTCTAAGTTTGTGTTTTATTATAGTTTAAACGTAGCATTCCTAACTCTTTCTAAATAACTAAAACAGTATGTTTAATGGAAGATTTATGAGAGTTTTCAAAACTATCTGAAAACAGATGATCGATTCAAGAATATAAGCATTTTGCATGACCATAATAAAACCGTCATAATACGAGCTGCACAAAAAAAAGCCATAATAAAACCATAATAAAACATCGAAATGCTAGTTGGCTGAATCTGTGTTACTTGGGATGTCAATCGCATCCACACAGTATAAAAGTTACAAATAAGGTCTTAAATGGCCTTCTGTGGACTTTAAGTTCCAAGAAGTTCCTTAAATAGCTTAAAAATTTCGTCCAACTGTATTTAAATGCCACGAATTTATCATACATTGGAAGCCAGTTGAAGCAATTTATTAATTAAATGTCAAGATTAACTCAAGAATTTGTATAACTTTATGCTTAACAGTTGTAAAAATGGAATTTAAATTTTTTAAACCGATATTATTTTAACGGATGTTTTATTTATATGCCGTTTAGTAATGTTTCTGAGTAATAATCAACATGTGCCTTTGCTGCTGGCCACTGGCTGCCCTTGCGGGTATTCTAGGAAAGTTTATTACCACTTCGAATTTTAGCTGCCGGTAGGTGTGGCGTCGTGGCAGCGTGTTTGGCTACCATCTCGGAGGGTCGCGGTTCAAATCTGGTATCATGACTAATTTTTTTCATTAGGTTGTTTGATTGCTTGAGTAAGTGAATTAAACAATTGTGTGGCAGAACTGGGGTGCGTGTCGGCATGTATCGAACAAAGTTAAAAACAAAGCAATCAAGTAAGATTAATTGAGGTGATAGGAGGAATAAAGATGGATGCCGAGAAACCGGCAGCACCACATGGGCTGTTTTGTTTTTGCTGATTAAACGTTTACTTGTGGGCTGAACAGAAGGCCATTCAAATCTGTATTGGAACTTCAAAGTTTCATTAAGAAGTTAAATTTTTGGCTGAATAAAACGATTTTCAGCACATTGATAACGAGACTTTTGGTTGCTTGGGATTATTTCAAAATTAATAATATTCAAAATTAATAATGAAATCGATCTTGTTCTTGATCTTGATGTTGATCTTATTTCTGTCACAGGTCAGGAATAAGATCAGGCCATTACTAAAATCAAGATCCATATAAAACTCATATACTGATCAAAATCTTGGTCCTTGATACCGGAACTTAGTTCTAGTACAGATTAAGATTTTAATACATATCCCGATTCTAGGTTTGATTCTTATTTTAACCCTGATACTTATTCTGATGATGATTCTGATCCAGTTCCAGATCCAGAACCTGACCCTGATCCTTGAAATTGATACTGTGATACTGTGTAATTTGGAGTAATAATTTGAAATATCAATTTTCCGGTAATCGAAGTCTTAAATAGTCTCGAAATAAAAGCAATGAAGACGTAACCCAAGAAACTGCATGACGCCCCGTTACAAAACCGCGAAAAGGTTAACAACACTTGCAAGTGCGATTGTGTGCCAGGCACGATTACGTTTTCCGTAAGCGTTTGCATGTGAAACATGTGTTCGGATAAGTAATTTTTTTGATTCGTTACTCTATCTCCAATACTGACTGCATGCTGGCACGTTTGAAGGGTGCGGGCACTTGTGGTTTAATTCATAATTCACGAAATGCTCCATCACAAGCGCAGGAGGGAGGATCTCTCGAAATTGGCAATCGCGAAAATTGTTAAGCTGACCGAGGGATTTGTTGTTTATTCGTTCGTGTTCGCTTTTTCCTATCTCGTAGTTTCTCAGAGAGTGGCACCGATCTTAAAATAAATTGAACAATAAAACTCGCCATGTGGGTAGGTTGATCGCAGCGATGCACCCATTCGTGATCGATTCGCGTTTGTACTTATTCGAGGGGTTTTTTTATTACTTTCATTACCCATTCATGATTGGCAGTGGCTGATGCATTTCAATGTCAGGTGGAACGGTTATTTTCGAATAAGGTCAATCAACTTGATGGATTGCACAATTGAAGAGCTTTTCACTGTTCGGTAGTCTAGTTTTTACTCGTCAGTTATTCAGAGCAAAATTATACAACAATCGTTTATCTTTCCCTTAATCAAATAATTGAATGGCTGTATTTTTTAAAATTAATTTAGTGCACATAATAATGTATTTATTTTACCTTGTATGATCTAGTAGACTGAGTCGATTTGGGGTCATTCTGGAATTTCTCAAACCCTGGGGTCTTAAAAGCTTCGTCTTGGTCCAAAACTCATCCATGATTTTTTGCAAAATTTTTAAGTAACGTTTACATGAGTAAATTTGAACTTTTAGGTTTGTATGGGAAAATTGAATATTTTGTACTGAAAAATCAACGTCATTTTTGTTTCGTCTATGGAACCGAGCCAGATGATGGTTTTTTTGCCAATTTATAAAATTCCTAAGGAAAATTTTCCGCTGAACTACTATTTCCAAGACCGTAACTTCGTATCTTATAAGGAAAAAAAGTTATTAGCTGTTTAACAGGGGTATGTCTTTTCGCACTGATAAACAATAAATTCAATTGACATAAAGGGTTTTAAAGCTAATACGAACTCCGTTTGGCTTTCAATTTTGAAAAGTTTGTATTTGATTATTATTTTCAAAAGCATTTTCACAATTCTAATTGGATAACATTTATCCAAGTTAGTCATACAAAAATTTTGAACGTTTAATATTGATGATCCCTTTTTTCGGTCGTCTAGTACAAAATATGAATTCAAGGATTAATAACCGGTCCCAAAAAAAACTCCCGGGAATGAATTTTCGATCCGATGCTGATTATCGCAACTTTTGAAACCCGTTTCTACAAAATTTGAAATCTGAGTCTAAATAACCGTCGTAGAAAACCCCCTTATTAACTAGTATTTTTGTCTTGATCCGTTTAATGACAACGTAAATATTTCAAACCCCTTCAAACTGTTTGAACGGATGATCTCTTTTTTCGGCATCTTATTCAAAATTTGAAACATGATATCGATTGCTCATCCTTCAACAACGAGTGCCCGTATTTTTACAAAACATTGTGGAAACAAATTTCATTGAAAATTCCATCAATTTTAACCCATGCAGTTACACACAAATTTAAATGTTGATGTTTTCTCCTGCTCGTAGAATTTTTACATATCTAAAGTGTGCGGTCCAGTCCGGCCAAGAGGTGGCTTAGGGGGTCATACCTTGTTATCTGTTCCGATGTTCCGGTCGCCGCTGTTCCTGAGATCCAACCTGTGCGTCGAGCGTCGTGCTTGCTGTGAAGCGTGAGCGAGAGGTCGGTTGCGTGGATGACGATGGAAGAGGATAACGAGAAAGGCTGCCTGTTGACATACGAGGGGATAGCCAATGACGATGTGGGATTAAAGTGTAATTGCCCAACTTAACTGCCAATATTGAAGGACTATGAAATATAGCGCCACACATCCTCCTTCCACTCAAATAAAAAAAATCAATATCTATGATTTTTTTCCATTAAATTTCAGTTATTTTCTACACAAAAGAATAGTATACTTGTTTCAAATTAGCACCCCAACATACATATGTTCTTCTCAAATGTGAGTCTCGATTTGGTAACTAAACATATTCAGCTCGGTTAACACTAAATAAAGTTCATATGGTTGAAAAGTTTTAGTTCGTGTGGAAATAATTATAAGCGTGTCGAATGTCAAAGTGAAAAATGTAAACAACGGAGATTACTTCAAAATTGTAGATAGAAATCGCGATCTCTTGAGAACCAAAAGAAATCCAGAGACTCGTTAGGACGACAGAATTCGGCTCATCCTTGTTCGGAATCATTCGCTACAATGTGCATGCAGCAAACCGAAAGAGAGGCGCAGGAAATTCGGTCCCGGGAAATACAACAAATTACTACCTGGATCCGAAAATCAATTCATCAAAATGGTTAACGCGAACAACTTAAGGATGACCTGATAATACTGGGAAAAGCAGTCTGATTCGTGCCGTCGAAGTTTGTAGATTAATGGAGGTCTAAACTAGATGGTCGGGATGCTGTTCCTTTTAAAGCCAATGGAACAACCTACACTTCGCGTTGAACCAACAACAGAATTGACGGTCGTTTAAACAATTGCCTGAGTCCGACTAGCTTGATAGTAGTTAGGTTTCCTTAATCAGGTACCTTTACTCCATGTACTTAAAGCGTAGTTTTCACCATTCGATACTGCTGCCTGACTGTCTATACTAGCCTGTAGATACACCGATAACTAACTATTTATTGATTTGGTGTCCGAGTGAACTTGTTTTTTTCAGCTGCGTACAGCTATTAAAAGGATAAAATTAAGAACGAACTGGCGTCAATCGAGACGTCTTGGGTGCTCGGCTTTTTCCAATATTTTGTAATTGTTTCCCAAATGTTTTTGCTGATTTACTGAGCAGCCTGGATATTCAGATTATTAGGCATTTGTTCTAATTATTTGGTTTTACTGTACTGGAGGGTTTCCTCCGCCAATGGAAACCAACCTCATAACTCAAAATTTAACTTCTATCCCGAAAAATAATCTCTTCTAGCACGATTACTAAATCAAGTGCGATCGCATCCAAAGATTCTTGCTATTCGTTACAGAATTTCCTATAAATTATCGAAGGGATTAGTCATTTGTCTGTGTCTATCGTTTCTTTCTTCTGGCATTCATTTTCATCAGTAGCTGTTTCAAAATAAAAAACGCGCGACATATCAAGCTTTGGAAATAGTTTAACGAAGGTTACATTGAATTTAAACTTATCATTAAGTCTTATTAAACTATTTTGTGATACTAATCGCTTTCCTTTATCGTTGTCGATGTTTAACAAAAGAGGTGAGTGATTCATCATCTAACATAAAAATTCGCGAAAACATGTTTTAAATCCTACAATCAGACGTTGAACTGTAATCTTTACGTACCACCTTTAGCCTCCCCTCACACTAAACCGCAATACTCGATGAAAAAGCTAAACGTTTTGGGGATGGTGCAGTTCTTAGCATCCGGCGCAAATAGAATTGTTATTCGATAAGAACATTTAAATACTCGTCAGACACAATCAAACTAAAGTAGTACTTTACCGAATCGTGTCATTTAGTAGAAACGCTTCCAATATTGATAAGGGAGCCTTCTACAAACCTTATCCTGCCGATTATCAACTTGACAATACTCATATCTGACAAAGGTACGTTTAAATTCGCAGGGCTCAAAAGCACGGCCATAATTATCCCTTCCAACAAGCGATCGATGTTCCCCTAGCATACCCTTTCCTTTTGACACAAACTATCAAACGAAAATCCATATCACTTAAACCCAAGTACTCTATCCCATGAAGGGTATCAACCGGTTCGCAAGCAATGTTCCAACTTTCTTAGTAAATAGATATCCATTACGTACATACGTTTGTCTTACAAGCTGCAGTTATCACGTCCATGTACCTTTTTTTCTTTCAACCAAACCAAAGTCCACACCTTTCAGATCAGCTTTTAAAGGATTCGAAAGACGGAAGTCCAGATCACGTCAGGCACAAAATATTTGAATGTATTGCGTTAAAATCGCTAAGTTGTTTCAGCAGGTATTTTGAAATCCTCAATGAAACCATCTAGAAGCAAATCGCTTTACTGACGGCCTTCCTAACATGGACATGGGATAGTCTCATCTCGTTAAAGCTACTACATCTTATCTGGCAGATGGAAGTCTTCAGCTCGTCAGATATTTTCAATATTCTCAACTTGCCAGGCACGTTCGTCAAATCGCTTCAATATCTTTCAACTGACGGAAGTCCTCATCTCGTCAGACCTTCTTAAACCACTAAACTCACCAGGCGGAAGTCCACATCTCGCCAAATTGCCTCAATAGCATCCAACTGACGGAAGTCCTCATCGCGTCAAATCTTGAACCTTTCAATTCAGTAGGCGGAAGTCCACATCTCGCCAAATCGCTACAATATCTTCTATCTGACGGAAGTCCTCATCTCGTCAGATATTCGCAAACAACTAAACTTACTAGGCGGAAGTCCACATCTCGCCAAATTGTTTCAACTGACGGAAGTCCTCATCGCGTCAAATCTTGAACTTTTCAATTCAGTAGGCGGAAGTCCACATCTCGCCAAATCGCTACAATATCTTTTATCTGACGGAAGTCCTCATCTCGTCAGACATTCGCAAACAACCAAACTCACTAGGCGGAAGTCCACATCTCGCCAAATGTTTCAACTGACGGAAGTCCTCATCGCGTCAAATCTTGAACTTTCCAATTTAGTAGGCGGAAGTCCACATCTCGCCAAATCGCAATATCAATTATCTATCATCCAGCTGACGGAAGTCCACATCGCGTCAGATTCAAATTTCTGAACCCATCGGGCTTCATCTCTGCTGACGGAAGTCCTCATCGCGTCAGATATCATCAAGCATCTCATTACATTTGCTGCGCAGAATTTATGTTCGTTTAAGATTTAACATAGCATATATCACAAAACGATTCTTTTTCACCAATTTTAACTGACGATCAGCTTCTTAAAACAAATTTAATCTAAATATTTATTTCATAAAAATTAGTCTTGTAGTACTGATTCCAAATTCTAAGCAACTTTGTTTCTTGAAAGAGCACAAAAGGGCTAATAAATTACGAAAGCCCAAGTTTCAATTATGATGTATCTTTGCACTTAACATTTACCTTTTACTTTCCAGAAAATTGTACGGCCTACAATGCCGAAATATTCAAAATGGCTACTATGATTTTCGATTTTTTTTTTCAATCTCCGAGGTTCTCTGAGCTTATATGCCAATCAAATTAAATAATATCTAGCAGGATCGCCAAATGTGCGGTCCAGTCCGGCCAAGAGGTGGCTTAGGGGGTCATACCTTGTTATCTGTTCCGATGTTCCGGTCGCCGCTGTTCCTGAGATCCAACCTGTGCGTCGAGCGTCGTGCTTGCTGTGAAGCGTGAGCGAGAGGTCGGTTGCGTGGATGACGATGGAAGAGGATAACGAGAAAGGCTGCCTGTTGGCATACGAGGGGATAGCCAATGACGATGTGGGATTAAAGTGTAATTGCCCAACTTAACTGCCAATATTGAAGGACTATGAAATATAGCGCCACACATAAAGGTCCTTGTATCTTTAAACGATAACTTAAACTTAAATTTGAA
Organism: Uranotaenia lowii; assembly: GCF_029784155.1. Lineage (NCBI taxonomy): Eukaryota > Metazoa > Arthropoda > Insecta > Diptera > Culicidae > Uranotaenia > Uranotaenia lowii. The sequence continues at coordinate 230,306,015 of NC_073693.1, read as the reverse complement.
ATCCGAGTGCTAAAATTTATTAATTTTCTCTGAAAATAGTTTTTTTTCTTCGAAAACTTGCAATTGTTGCCACTCGCGACTTTACATTATTGATGCAGTAGACAAACAGATTTGAAAACTCTACTATTTAGTTTACAGCAGCTTCGAACTAAGTGTGCTGAAGCTAAAGATCAGTTTTAATATGAACTCGTGCGCTGAATCCGAGAATGAAAGTCAAAATAACAAAAAGCGTAAAGTAAAAGTCGATAAACCTGTTTAAACTCTATGATTAAATTGGTCACTATATCAGTCTCTTCAAAAGCTATTCGTAACTATCGGTTGGAATTGAACAGAACACCATTTTTTCCATTAAAACTCCTTGATTCTCATGAAATGCTCTCTCAATCAATCTTAATTCATATCAATCAAAAGTTTTCCAGTACGACTTAAACAAAATGAGTTATCTTTGATGTAAAACACCAAATTTTGAAGGATTTCTTGGTTTTAACGTCGTTTTCTGAAGACCAAAAAAAATCGAAGTTCAAAATTTCATCTCATCAAATAGCATCTGATAGCAATCATTTTGACGATTTCAAAGTGGTCGTGTTAAGGTTCGTAGATTCGGCTCAGTAGATTCAATTTTATAACCAAAACAATAATCCTAATATAAGCCCAACCGGCTAGTTATCTTTTTTTGATGGGTGAAGCTGGTAACCCCATTCAAAAATCTGAAAATAAGAAATTGTAGAGCTTTTTGTTTTAGGAGAAATCAAAACATTTCATATATCTAGCTTTGCTGAGATATCGCTTACAGAAACCCTAACTGCAAAGGAAGGTTAAATCTTTAGCGTGAATGGGATTGCAAGATATTTTTCTACAGGGAAGCAATACTTACTGGTTTTTCATTAATGACTTTTTTTTGTCTACCACGCAATGCGTACATTTCAACCCTTCATTTCATGATTTTTTTTTATTTTTCCTTGAAAATTATTTTAAACAATCGCTTATAATGTGTACATTAAGGAAAAAAAATTAAATTAAATACGATTTTTCACTTTTTCCATACATTAATTTGTGCAAATTTGTTACTTTATGAAACGAAGGGTTACGTATTGTGTTAAAGATGACAATTTGCGGCCAAAATACAATCTTTTTTTTATTTAGAGTTCAATCATGTTGCAGCGTTGGGGTGAAAAATTTGTCTCAATTTAGGCTTAATGATAAATATTCAAAAAAAAAATCAACCAATTACGAAAAAAGTTGGAAAGCTAATGGTCAAGCTTAGTTTGTGGCGAGGAAGATTTATCATGTTCAATTCTGTCTATACAAATGTTAGTGTCGGTTCGATTAATTATTCAAAAATGCAACATTACTGTTTTAGTAAAATTACCATGACCATTTAAATTTTTAACCCTTTTTGATAAATTATCAATTAAAATCTTTTCTATGAAACAACTTTTTTTCTGAAAAAATGCCTTTTCATAATTTTTTCTACCGTTAATTCGATGAATTGATCGACAGCCATTTTTTTTTAACTTCAATGTTCCAAAGAGAGATTCCAAGTTTTATTTCGTTATAAGCGCCCGATTGCACATTAATAATTTGAAGCAGTTAACAAAGTTAATGATTTTTTTTTAATTTTGCAAACTATTGTAACTAATTCGGTACTTATGTTCTTGGTTATTACTATTCGACTTAACATTTTGGAAACAGCTCGCAAACCAAAAATTGTAAAAAAAAATTATTTATTTCAACGATTGACATCGTTAGAGGACAATATGAACTTCTTAGTGCCATATATTGAAAGCAATAGTAACCTATCAATTTAAAAAAAAATCCAAAATGCATGTTACGGTTTTATTCGATCCCTCGAGTCCAGAAAATACATATGCATAGTTTTCTTCTGAGTGGATGTTGGATTGCTAAGCACTAAATTATATTTATCCAATGATTTCCTGATAAAAATAACTCAAAAAGGTGCTTTTATCATAAAATAAGAAAATTGCGCATTTAAATATGCAATGAATATAGTGTAGTAGACAAACTTTCAGAACTGTTTTTGTCTAACACTTATAAACAGTGAACTAAAAACTGAAATGGCAAAAAAAAAATCTATTGAACTTTATCGTTAGATTTTGCATGATTTTTGCCAAAGCTTAAGGCATCCTCAAGGGTAAATCAAGGATGAAATCTTCTTTAACTTTCAAAATATAACTTTTTTTCAGTCCCACAAAATAGCTTCTAGTTCATCTACGCACGGAGAAAAAAAGCATAGTATTTCCAACAATAGTCCACTTATATTCAATCAAATATCTGATTGTTTGTTTCACGGCTTCACGGCTAACTATAATTATTAAAATTTCAAGAATACATATAATAGACAATCTGATTGATTTTGTACAGTCAACATTGTTTATAATACATTCAACTATAGTTGTATGATTAATTTTGTGCATTAATATAAATAAAATAAATTCAACTATAATGCACAATTGATGTTATACAGTCAACAATAATTATAGTAGAATCAATTGTAATAATATTATTGATTTAATTATAAATATTATAGATTCAACTATAATAATATAACTGATTTAATTATAAATAAAATAGATTCAATTATACTAATATGATTAATTTTATTATAAATATGATAGATTCAACTTATTTCAATGATTGATTCACAGAGGTCAACTATAAATATTGTACATTTTATTTCTGTTTATATCGGAAGTTATCATATCTGATGCACTTTTTCGGAATAATATTATGGATACATTTTATTTTCTTTTATTTTATTAATTCAGGATTTTGCATTTAGTTCGTTCTAGCCTCCATGATGCCAGAAAATCTGACCGGAAATCTCGATGTCCACGTCCTGGTTCCTTCGCTTTTGTTCTTTTTGGATCTTGATGCATGGTTGCCCAGGAAATTACGCTTCTTAACTAATCGGTCCCGGAAGACGTCCGTGCTTCTGCACCCGGCGAAGATTGACCTTTTGGGGGGAAAATTTACTCAATATCATGACATAAATCAATCATACGTTGACTAACCATAATGCTAGTTTCCTGTGGGAGTAAAACAGAATCCACAATATAGTTTTATTCAGTATATTTATGGTTCAATACCTAGAATCAATCATACACTTGTAGTTGAATCTATCATATTTACAATTGAATCAATTATATTACTACAGTTGAATCTATTATATATATAGATGAATGCCTATAATCAATCATACAATTGTAGTTGAATCTATCATTTCTATAGTTGAATCCATTATACCATTACAATTGAATCTATTATATTCAAAGTTGATTGCATGAGGTCAATCAGCAGTTTGTAGTTGAATCTATTGTATTTATAGTTGAATGCATAATATTAATCATACAGTTGAATGCATTATATTGATAGTTTATTGCGTAAGGACAATTAGAAGTTTGTAATTGAATCTATTATAAAAGTAGTTGAATGCGAAAAAATCAATTGCATTTCGATTATTGGTAAGCTGAAATAATTGGAACAACTGTCGTTTTTTTTCTCCGTGCGGGTTAATGTATCGAACTAACTTTTACAGCATATAAGCTTGACATTACACTAAGCTTTCCAGATTTTTTCAGCAATTTCCTGGCAAAATCCGGGCATTTGATCTCAAAATTGACGACCAAAATCCGGGCAATATCTGGGAAAATTTAGTCAAAACTCAGAAATCGATCATCAAAAATCAAGAAAAATAATTGAAAAAAAATTTTTTTGCGTCATAATTCATTGACAGATTTTAAATCGCATTTAAGGCTTCCAAAAAAACTAAGATGATAATTTTTATAAAAATTGCTCAAAAAACTTCATTTTGGAAGCATAAATAAAACATTTTGCAACACAATTAGTTTTTTTTGTTGTTTACTTTTCAAATGAAATGAATTTATTCAGGCAAAATCCGGGCATTTTTCATTGAAATCCGGGCAACCGGCCCGGGCCGAACTGTCCCCAAATTTTGTACTGAATATCCGGGCAAACCCGGGTAAAACTGGACAATCTGGCAGCCTTACATTACACGCATTCAAAAATCGCAAAAGACGGCGATCTGCGAAAATTTCCTCAAAAGATATGATGAAAATAAGAAAAAGGGATCAAGTATCCCTATTCCCCAAACTGTCAAAACGATGTCAACAATGTTACTTTTCGACACTGTTTTTATTCTAAAGGTAAAGCTAAAATCTTTTTTTCATGTTCAAAAACTGGACTCTGAAGGCATTTTACGGTATTTCAAAAAAGTGTATGTAGCTCGTAGCAAAACACGATATATTCATCACTCATCGTAATTTTTCATTTTGACAGGCCTCGTTGCATAATTGTACGACTCGTGCTGAAAAACCTTGCGTTTTTCAACTTGTTGCATTAAAAACTGTTTTTAAATAAACATAAATTAGACTTTTTTTTTTTCAATGTTTTGTTTAAATCAACAAAACCATGCATTTTAGGGTAAATCTGTAACATGGAGACTTAAAAACCTGTGCTGAAAAGAAAACAGCATCTTTCGATTGGAGCCGTCAACAACATTATTGCTGCTAAACCAGATAGAAAACTTCATTTCTCTTTTTTTTTAGTTAGCGCTATTTCATGGTAGGTCGTGGTTAATTTTATGATGGGAGGGTAGTTGAACATACTTAAAATCTAATTGTCAATAAATTTGTTAAAAGCATTATTCTTATTCATTTTAATAAATTTTAAATTAAATAATCATTTCGGTTTGTTTGATTACATCATTCGAATTTTCTCTGCACTAAGCCGGTTTATCTACCGTTCCACTTACCAGTTCTGTTTTCTGTTAAATCATACCGATCCCAAGTTTGGGAATAAGATGATCAACGACGAAAAAAAACCCGATGAAACATGAAGATCACATGATGGATGATGCCGTTGCAGCATGATCTTTATTATTCGCCGCACGAAGAAAGGTTGGTACTCTGCCAAACAAGTAATCATGCAATCATGCCTCCCAGCATCGTAATTTGGAAACCTTTTGATTTTTTGAACGGGTAACCCAGTTTATTGTTTGCTCATGTTTTGTGCATTAAATGCAAATAAATGGGTACCACCATTCCAAAAATAAAGTGCAGGTTATGGTTTTTTGTCGATCGTTTTGTAGTCGTTAAGAAAGTTCGAAGTTTTTAGAAATTTTCATCATTATTTAATCAATGAATTAGTTTTTGATGCAAACACAATAAGTAAATCTATAGTTGCTAAACGATAGCAAATATTTGGACTTTTTGCAGGTCCATTAAAAGCTCTTGGGCGCGCATAACGATGAATCAACAAAATTTTCCATGCAACACACCTGCATTTGTTTGCATTCGATAGAAGAATGATGTGGATACTAATAAAAAAGCATGTAGGATACATAAACAAACCGGCAGCATCCACAAATAGGTTTGGACACAGTCCGGCTTACACACCTGCTGAGAGCAACGAGTTGAGCTGGCATGCTCTGCAACAGCATGTTGGTAGCTAACGCCAACACCAAAGATGTGAGCTGTGCGATAATCTGAAATCCGATTGACAGAGCCCCCCCTTGCTGGATCATTCATCATCCCCCCATTCTCCAACATTTCTCTCCTTGACAGCATTGAAAATGCTGACAGGACAGGTAAACAAAACGAGAGGTAGAAAAAAAATACAAAATACCGGTAAAGCGAAAAACCGACCAATGTTTATCAATAAACAATCGAACGAGAGTGTGCCACTCGTTACTTACACCAAAATGCTTTCAACCGAGTGTTTCTGCATACGCTTTTTCGCAGGGTCGTATGTAAATGTCAGAAATTAAAATAAAAACATTACAAAATTGGGTTGAATGTAACAGGGAACCTTTGTTAGGACCAATTGAAAAATAAATCTTTAACTTTAGTTGCATTTTTTTCCTTAACAAATACCGGTAGGGGAGAGGTTTTCGTTTAATCGTTCCAACCCCCAGCCAGGGCGCTGAATGGGGGGGAAATTTTATTGGAATTGTGTGTGAAATGACATGAAATGAATGTGTGGTTCCGTTGAATGGAGCGCAGGAATTCGAATAAATTTTCCCAAGAGAGGAAAAAATATTGAAATCCGATAAGTGCCACCGAAAATTCCAGATACCTTGAGAGCTGTGCAAATTTTTGAGTAACGATGCGTGTTGTTAAAAAAAAACAGAACACGGGAGATAAAATAATGATTGCATGGCTTTCATGGAACTGGACTGTACTGACTTTTTAGAACCAATAAAATCATAAATCGGATTATTTGTTATCTAACAGGTATATTGTTGATGAATAGAAATTTAAATAAGAGTTTTTATTTCCAAAAAAAACTCTAATTTTGTAATGTAATATTCTTAAGACTTGACATGCATAGTAGCGTGTGTCAAATTGCAACTTTTATCGAATTTTAAAACCCTGTAGTCTGAAAAGTGTTCATTTTAGTGAAAAGGAACATTTATGTGCTAAGTGTGGTGCTAAATTCTCGACTGCTAGAGATGCTTGATGAACAATTGAATTGTTTTAGAATAATTAATTTGGGTTGAAGTGCTAGTTGGAAATTTCCTGTTAAACCTCAACTCGTTATAAGTGGAAATCCATTTCCAATGTCCAATTAATGAGACAAAGGCGCACAAAACCTCCAATGATTGAAAAATAATAAATGAATGCCTTTCACGAATTATTCTAATAATTATCTAGAAGAAAGATCGTCTTTTGAAGAGATTGTCTTCATCCTGAGGTATAAGTGCAAGACTCAAAAATTATATGTCGTAACGTCAAATAAACGATGTTGCTTTTTCGTAAAAATAGTATCAAATAATTTACCTTCATTCTAGAGGATCATATTCATTAAAAAGTGCATGTAAAATATCTATGGAATTTATAGGAACACAACAGTTCAAACAAGTTCAAATGCATTTTTCTCGAAACCAGCATTTATGTTCTAATACCCTTTTGGCTCCAAGGGCATTATACATATATGAATTTTTAATTTTGTTTGAATTTAAGGATAAAAAAACAAAGCGCTGAATTTGGCCAAGCGTTCTTAGTTAGAATCTCGGTATCGGCACTAGATTTAAGGTTCATCCTTCTTTATAAAGAAACTAGCTGACCAGGTGTGCTTTGCTGCACCTTTAAAAATCAATAAACTGTGTGAAAATAGTTTCATTATAAATAAAATGAATTTGCGGCTTTATCGGTGAGGGTTAAAGAGTTGAAATGAAAGACGGATAGAAGATCAGTAGAAAATTCTAAGGTGGTGAAAAGAGCGAAGAGCATTTGAAATAGAAGCTTGACCACATGCTAAATTCTTTGTCCCACATCAATTAACTGTATTGAAGAAGTAGTACCCAATAGAGAAGGCACTACATTTTTCGATACAGTTAATTCTGGATGGTTCGACCGCCATGTGAGTGTGCACATGTGCCGAACGGACAAAAAATTTAGCATGTGGTTGCTCTGTTAAGTCTTCTATTGTGCGATATCGTTCCATCGATGGCTAGGTAGATTTCTTATTTTCGTTTTGTGCGGATGTTTTTTTTGTCCGTTCGGCACATGTGCACACTCACATGGCGGTCGAACCATCCAGAATTAACTGTATCGAAAAATGTAGTGCCTTCTCTATTGGGTACTACTTCTTCAATACAGTTAATTGATGTGGGACAAAGAATTTAGCATGTGGTCAAGCTTCTATTTCAAATGCTCTTCGCTCTTTTCACCACCTTAGAATTTTCTACTGATCTTCTATCCGTCTTTCATTTCAACTCTTTAACCCTCACCGATAAAGCCGCAAATTCATTTCATAAAACAAATTCACGGTGATTTCTCCTCTTAAAATTATAAATAAATTTTCGATACCTTTACAATGAGAGCTTTCACATCACATTTTTTTCAATGATTGTTTTGAAATAAGTAGCTTTTCTCCCCAGCAATGAGAGGAGGGTCCACATTATTCGAAATCAAATAACATCACATTTCACATATGGCTCTATTTGCTTGATAAATTTTAAAGCTTTATATACTTTCCTTTTTCCCGTTTCTCCTCTGAAAAAAGGAGGGGTCATGAATCTTTAAAAAAAACCTCACATGTAAAATATGGTTTCTGTAGCTTGAAAAGTTTTTAAATCTATGCGATAAAGCTCCCCCATCAATGGCTCTGTACTGTATGGAATTTTTCTTTTAAAAAATAGACACATTTTCTGTACTCGAAGACTTTTTCTTTCAAATTTGGTTCCATTTGTTGGATAAGTTCTCAAGTAATACAAAAAATTGCGAGGAACTATTTTCCCAGTGGGGGTCCACTGGAAGGTGAAAAGGGTTTTTCAATAATCATAGAATCATTTCTCGTATTCTTTTACATTCTCCTCCCTATCCCCCTATCCCCCTCCCTATCGAATCAGTGAAAGGAGATAGAAGCTTCAAACATTCATAGAAAAAAAAATTCTACTCTAATACCATTTGCTTTTAAATTTGAATAATGAGTTCTCAAGTGATCCAAAAATATTGTATGAAAACCTCCCCCTCTTTCCCCTCTTCCCGTTGGAGAGAGTGAGGGGTCTCAAAGCATATAAATAACATTTCTCGTACTTGCCTGTTAAGTTTGTTTTTTTTTGTTCGATTATTTCTCGTGTAATGCATAAAACTGTAAGGGAGACCCTTTTTCCACATCTTATCCCCCCAGTGAAACATAGTAGAAACTTGACTCGTAGCCATATACTTTGCGGGCCTCAGTCTGCTAGAGTCCTTCGCGAGACTGGAGGTTGAGCTTTGCCACACTGGATCTACCAGTACCTATCGCAAGCATGGAATGCCTGACAGAACGTCAGTGATAGATATCACCCTTGCGAGCCCATCACTAAAACTGACATGAATTGGAGAGTGTGTGACGATTATACGCACAGCGACCACCAGGCGATACGTTATAGCGTAGGAGACCGAAATCCAGTGTCAGTAAGGCAACTGCCAGTCCATGAGCGGAGATGGAAGACCAAAGTTTTCGATAAGGAAGTGTGCACCGTAGCTATTAACATGCAGGAAGTATCGCAGGTCCGTAATGCTGAGCAGCTGACGAAAATGATGGTAGCGGTATGTGATATGACCATGCCCAGAAGGAATACACCGAAGTGGTGGCGACGACCAGCTTACTGGTGGACCTCAGAAATAGCTGAGCTTCGTACTAGCTGTCTAAAAGCCAGGCGACGAGCTCAACGGGCGAGAAACGAAGCCGATAGAGAAACGAGAGGTGCCGTTTACCGATCAGCCAGGGTGGCACTTAAGCGAGCTATTAAAACAAGCAAAGAAAACTGCTACAGAGCGATAACCCATGGGGCCAAGCCTATAGAGTTGCACTGGCGAGATTCGGTGGCCCAAGGTTGCCGACCGAAAAGTGTCCGGAAAAACTGAGAGAGATCGTTGCACATCTTTTCCCGCAGCATGGCCCGACGCAGTGGCCACTTACCCCGTACGACGCGGGTGCCCACGACATCCAGCCAGTAACGAACGAAGAACTTGTGGCTATCGCTAAGAAACTTGCGGTGAATAAGGCCCCTGGTCCGGACGGAATCCCAAATGCAGTGCTGAAGGTGGCGGTACAGACCATTCCGGATACCTTCAGAGTGGTGCTACAAAAGTGTCTCGACGAGGGATCTTTTCCCAATTCGTGGAAAAGCACGAAGTTGGTGCTACTACCGAAACCTGGAAAACCCCCAGGGCATCCATCATCATATAGACCCATTTGTCTGCTGGACACCCTTGGTAAGCTACTGGAGAGGATAATATTAAACAGACTTATTTTCTCACAGAGGGCGGAAGTGGACTGTCGGACAGACAGTTCAGTTTTCGGAAAGGGAGATCTACGGTGGACGCCATCCGCATGGTGACAGAGTACGCGAAGCGCGCATATAAAAAGAAGCGGACAGGTGTTCGTCACTGCGCCATTGTGACAATCGACGTTAAGAATGCCTTAAACAATGCCAGCTGGGAAGCGATTGCCAAAGCGCTTCACAGGATGCTTGTTCCCAATACTCTCTGCAGGATAATAGGAAGCTTCTTCGAAAATTGAATCCTGACGTACGAAACCGAAGCTGGGTTACGATCTACTGCCCTAACAGGGGGTGTTCCACAGGGTTCCATACTCGGACCTGTGCTTTGGAATGCCATGTATAGTGAGGTGTTAACGCTGAAACTACCAGCAGGTGTGCAGATAGCCGGATTTGCTGACGATATCGTGCTCATGATCACTGGCGAAACAATCGAGAAGGTAGAAGACTTTGCAACGGTGTCCGTAAAAAGTGTGGCATCTTGATGGAGGGAGATAAGCTTCAGATAGCTCACCATGAAACCGTAATTCTGCTCGTGACCAATAAAAGAGTTGTGCCGCACATGGAGATTACTATTGGAGGGCACACGACATCTTCGAAACAGCAGCTTAAATACCTTGGTCGACAATCGCTTAAGTTTTGATGCGCATGTCAAATAATGTTGTGAAAGTGAAAGGAAAGTTATAGATTCATTGGCCTGGATTAAGCCGAACTGCCATGGTCCAAAGAGAAGCAAGAAACGTCTCCTTGCGAGGGTAGCACTGTCGAAACTACGAGACGAAGGAGCGGCCTGGAGGTCCGCCTTAGAGGTAGAGCACAACAGATCCAAATTACGGAGCACACATTGGCTGATAGCCATGCGAGTTTCTTGTGCATACAGGACTATATTAGTAAATGCAGCTTTAGTCATCGCCAGTATGACTTCCATCGACTTAACTCTGGCGGAGGATATGGAGTGTTGCAAAGCAAGACCTGTCAGAGGTGTGCGTAAAATTCAACGAGCAGCGTCAATCATCGAGTGGCAGGAGCAATGGGATGCATCGAACAACGCAAGATGGACGCCCAGCAAACATAACATCGCATTAGAAATGTCAGCTCAACTCGTTAACAATGTTAATGCGAATCGTACCTAATTCCTACCAAACCAAGTAAATGATTGTAAAAATGGTTAGTTAAAGTCTACCGACTCGTATATGACAAAATTGCGCCATGTTTGCAAACTTGTCTCCCGCGTGCGGGATTCAAGTGAGAAAACAACCTTGTTGTCTCTCTGCGATTAGCAGTGCAACCGGATTTCTAAAAATCAGAGGGTCCGTTTGGTTAAACTGTCCAATGAGAGAAGCAGCAAATATTGTCGCTGGCAACGGTTTGCATGCATTGAGAGCAAAACTTGCGCTCTCTCGCATGCTGTCAGGATGTACGGTAAAAGGTGTTGTATATCGTCCAATTTTTGCAACACTTATCGCATAAGCCAGAAGTTAAAAATATGTATGTATATTGCCTCCACTTTAGTACGTAAATGCTGTTTTTTCGAGTTATATAAGATGATTTTATAATGTATATGAAGCGTATAGCAAAGTTGGTTGAGAAATGTACCTACAAAAATGTTTGCTGGGACGCAGCCCGCATGTGATCTTTCCCACCGAAGCAATGGCGATACTCTACGCACTGAAAAATCTTTCAAGTAAATCTCGGTACAAAAGTGTAATTTTTTCTGACTCTGCCAGCGTGTTGGCTGCAGTGGAATCGGGAAAATCAACACATCCATGGGTTCAAAGTATAGAGCAAGAGTTGCGCAAACTAAAAGGTACTTTATGTTGGATACCTGGCCATGTTGGGATTGATGGAAATTCCAAAGCGGACGAATTAGCTGCGCAAGGCAGAATTGGACCTATGATCTCAACGGATATTCCAGCTCAAGATATCATAAACTGGGTGAGAGATGAAGTACAAATGAAATGGGAGGTAGACTGGAATGATAACAGGCAACTGTTCCTTCGAAGAGTCAAAAGTAGTACGTTAGCTTGGAATGACAGGAGAAACCCAATGGAGCGACGAGCATTGACCAGACTGCGGATTGGTCACACTGCAATCACCCATGCCGAATTCTTTTCAAAAGGGATACAAACTTGCGCTACCTGTAACGAGCCACTCACTGTTCAACATATTATTGGAGAATGCAGAGAACATGAAACTGAAAGACGAACCAGCGGTATTGGATACAACGTGGAAGCAGCATTAAACCCAGCAAATGAAGAAAACCTCATAAAATTTTTGAACAGTGCAAGTTTAATTCGAAAAATTTAATATTAAGTTGAAATGTAAGAAACACGTACAGAGGACGAATGACAGCTGCTGTTAAAATCCTCTCTAAATAAATCAAATTAGAATTAGAAATTAGATCTTTCCCACTATTGATCTCTCTTGTTTCTCTATCACCACCCATCGACTCGGGATTTTAGCCGAACGAGCACATGGTCGGTAGCTTAGGGTTTGCCGCAACTTACGGTTACCCCCGAGTCGATGGGTGGTGCTGGTTATAGAGAAACAAGACAGATCAATAGTAGGAAAGATCACATGCGGTATATAGGGGAAAGGTTTCCTAAATGGGCCTATCGGGTTAAATGACCCTACGGCCTGTTTGATGAAATGGCTGACTAGACAGTTTACCTGACCACTGCATTTTGAGGGTGATACGCTTAGAACATAAGGCAAGAAAGAATTTTATGAATTCACAATCTCAAAAAAATTTAAAAAATCAAACAAGGTTTTGATAAATTTTGATGTAATATTTCGACTTTAAAGAATTATACGTAAAGAATCTTTAAACAAAAACTAGGATGGTTTTTGTTTCTTACTCAAATGAACTTAAGAAATTAAACATATTTCAGCTTTTGTGGAGATTTAATAATGATTATATTGTGAAATAATAGAGTGTTTTTGTATGCCCCCATCATGTTTGTAAAATGCCTCCATCCTTAAATAACAGGTTAAATAGAATAAATAAATGATTTTTATCATTGAAACTTCAAATCTAAGCTCTGAATAACATCTTTAGAGAGAATTGAAGATCTAAAAACAGATTTGATAAAGTTTTTTTCATGGATGAACTGCCTCCATAGTATGGCAACCCTAACTTTTGTTTTCTTCCATAAAATTAAAATATACATAGATTTTTATAAAACTTCAACTTAGTCGTACGGAAATTATTACTTTCTAGCAGTTTCAATGAAATTATACGGAAATATTTCCCAAAAAAACAGAAATTTTGTTCAAAACATAAATAGGCGCATTTAGCCCGCACGGTTTGAGGTTCGGCATTTCAGACAACACTTACAATAAAATCGTTTTCTCGGAAACAGAAGAAAATTTTAACATAAAAATTACTCCATTGTATAGAAAACAGATGCCTGCACACGTGTATCTAGTTTTTGTACACATATTCGATGTGGTATTTGATTAAATCAGTGTTCTGCTTAATAGGCGCATATAGCCCGCTCCTCCCCTACATGGTGTGAGAAGGTCCAGCACACGCTATAAATAGACAAGGTAGGCTACTCCCAAGAGTAAACAACTCGTTTGATTGTAAACAAGTGACGTCATTGTTATCTTCCAATAGCGTGCAAGGCAAATAGCTTTGCGCGCGTAAAATAATGCTGCATACATCGAGGATCACTAGATGGATAGTAATGACGACATTATCGGGAATATATCACCTTATGATATTGTACACCGTGGTCCATCAGTTGATTGGTGGAGCTCGACATGTACGCTCGTGTCGGTTGATTCCATCACGTCCACCGTTATACTGAAACGGAGATTGCAGGTTCAAGTCCAACCGGTGAGCCTTTGTGTCTTTTTCGAAAAATTCATGATATTTACGGCTTTTGTTCATTCTTTCTTTGATACCTCATGTTTCTTTAATACTTTCCATCACCTCCGAAAATTTGATTATTTTCAGGTACAAAGATGTACCAAGCGATTTCATAACATTAGTATTGGTGAAAATCTCATTAATTTTTTTTTCTGGAGTGCTTGAATGGTCATGAACCATTTTGCTTGATGAGCTCGAGTCCTTATGCCGGTAGTGCTTTTTCGAACATATCATCTTTGGCATGATTAGTATACTTTTCAGCGCATTTTGGGAACAGAGATTTGCTAAATTGACATTGGATTTTTGCAATCTTTTCTATGGGTGTATTAAAAAAAATTGCTAAACGATGTTGAAAAAGCCGCGGAGTTGGCCATGAGATCCAATTGGCCAATAGCGATCGGTCGTGTTTATGATAGCTCCGTGAAAATTATCTCAATGGACTTTTTTTAACATAGAAGCGTTATTTTAAAAATTTCGAAATACGAAATTGGACCATGCGAAGAAGAGAGAATGAGTTGAAGAAAAGTTCTCGAAAAGTGTATCTGGTTTTATTAAAATTTGATTATGGCGTTTCTCCAAATCGCTCCAAATTTTCTTCAAACATTCATTTTTTTACACATCTTGATTGAAGGTCAAACCAGACGGCTTGAACCATGGCTTAGAAATACCTCTCTCGGAAATGGCGATGTACAACATCACTTTCTGCTCAAACTTATGTTTTAACTTATATTTAATGTTCGGAGATGTAGTAGAACTATCCTTGGAATAGTATCGATCGTTTCCGGGGATGTGCGTCTTCGAAAGAGGGAAGTAACTTTTGTCGTCCGGATAACATTTTCCGGAATATTTTTTTATCATTCAGCGGCATTGGGATTTAAGAGTCGAAATCTGATCCTCAGTGTATTCTGGGGCTCTTGTCTTCCTTCGGCATTTAATTCCAAATTATTTCAATGTCTTGCTAATGTACTGGTGAGAACAATTGAACTTTTTGGCGACATCCCGTTGGCGCAGTTAATCCTTGTTTTTGAAGGCACGAGAAAGAGAACGAAGTCCTTTTAAGTCCGTAATTTTCGCAGGTCTGCCACTACCTTGCTTGCGAGTAGTTGTTTGGGACTTTAGGATATGGTTAACAGTGGAAGCCGTCACATTTTCACTTTTAAAATGTTGTACTGTAGGAGAAAGGTTTCCTAAATGGGCCTATCGGGTTAAATGACCCTACGGCTGTTTGATGAAATGGCTGACTAGACAGCTTATCTGACCAATGCATTTTGAGGGTGATACACTTAGAACATAAGGCAAGAAAGAATTTAACGAATTTACAAACTCAAAAAATTTAAAAAATCATACAAGATTTTGATAGATTTTGATGTAATATTTTGACTTTAAAAAATTATACGTAAAGGAGCTTAAAACAAAAACTAGGATGGTTTTTGTTTCTTACTCAAATGAACTTTAGAAATTAAACATATTACAGCTTTTGTGGAGGTTTAATATTGATTAAATAGTGGAATAATATAGTGTTTTTGTATGCCCCTATCATGTTTGTAAAATGCCTCCATCCTAAAATAACAGGTTAAATAGAATAAATAAATGATTTTTATCATTGAACCTTCAAATCTAAGCTCTGAATAACATCTTAAGAGAGAATTGAAGATCTAAAAACAGATTTGATAAAGTTTTTCTCATGGATGAACTGCCTCCATAGTATGGCAACCCTAACTTTTGTTTTATTCCATAAAATTATAATATACATAGATTTTTATAAAACTTCAGCTTTGCCGTACGGAAATTATTACTTTCCTGCAGTTTCAATGAAATTATAAGGAAATATTGCCCAAAAAACAGAAATTTTGTTCAAAACATAAATAGGCGCATTTAGCCCGCACCATTTGAGGTTCGGCATTTCAGACAACACTTATAATAAAATCATTTTCTTGGAAACAGAAGAAAATTTTAACATAAAAATTACTCCAATGTATAGAAAACAGATGCCTGCACACGTGTATATAGTTTTTGTACACATATTCGATGTGATATTTGATTAAATCAGTGTTCTGCTTAATAGGCGCATATAGCCCGCTCCTCCCCTATACGTTTTGCCGAGATATTTGTGCAGTTCGTAGAGCTGTACAACGCACTCGCGAAACGCTTCTTGTTCCGACGGCATTTCAGCAAAACTGCGAAATATAAACACAACAAAAATACTGGCTGAATGAGGAGAAGAAAAGCTAAAACATACACACTCTCATTTTTTCAATGAGCTCGTTTATTTTAGAGTATTGGGGCCTCGACAAATCCCGAAATTTTAGTTGCCACCCATTACTAAGACGAATTCATAACATTATATTTGAAGCTTCTCTTATTTTTAGGACCACCCTATTTACTCCTTGGTATGAAAATAGCAACATTTTATTATTTGGCCTTTGGCTACTACAGAAGCCTTAAGTTCAAAAATGAAATAATCTACCAACATTCGCCAGGTGTTATTTAGCAACAACAATAAAATCAATCTACCTTCTTTGAAGCAGAAAAAAACAAGAAACTAATGAAAGGTGATCAATCGATCACAGTTCGTTTCCAGTTTTATTGGATAGGGGGAATGTCTCCCACAAATCCTCAAAGTTACCATTAAGCTGCTGCTGCTGCCGCGCCACTAAACAGCCGTCTCCGAAAAGTTTAGGAGGCGGGTGGAAGGCCGTTCAGTTCAGATCGGTTCGGTTTCTAGTTTCATCGCCCTCATTAATGACCTGAACAACACACAGACGCTCTCTTACTAGTGGCTACACATGTAACAGGAAAACAACGATTGATAGCTTTGGTTAGGTGGCCAAACGGGAGCAAAACATTGAAACAGCATTTCCATGTTGTGTCGGCTCTCAGAGGTCTCGTAAGAGCTTTCAAGTGACCCTTTCACTACCTACTGGATTCACTAGATCGTCGAACGATGAAATACAATAGCCTTCGGAAAGCTTGAGCAACGCAATAAATTGGGGAAGCCTTAATTGAAACCCAAGGCAAATGCGTAACCCCAGCCGGTTATACTTAGACTTAGAGGGTTGGGAAAATTGACATAAAATTGGATAACTGGAACATTCATTAATTTTAACGGTCGCCATGTACAATTTCCGAATGGAGTAGTTGTAGGTTGTATCCATAAAAAAGGAAATTAATAAATTTAACGTCATCAAAAATTTCCTATAAAACACTTTGATGACAACTAAAAATTACAATAGCAGTAGAAACCTCCAAAGTTTCCTAGAAGTGTTTTGTAAGTGGACGGTGCCTAATGGTTTGGCGTTCCAATAACTGCGTGCCTCCTCTCGATGGGCTACCGGTTGAATTGATAGGAGCCCCATTAAGCGCCGGGTAATGGCTCAATAGACTTTCGGTTTATCTTTCGGTTACCCAATGCTGCTGGCTGCTTTTGCAATAACTATTCACCAGAATGCATTAATTTTCGATAAAGTGGTCCATTGTGACCATTCGGAAGGTTGGAGGCAGAAGGCAGGGGGTAATGTGGAAAACTACCGCCTGATGGGTTTTAGATCAACCGTCATCAATTTCACCCCTGTGGGAAATAATTTACATATCGTCGAGTGTACCCGAAATGGGAAAATGCTCTTACACTCTGGGCGGAAAATGCTTTTAACTCGTGTGTGTGTGTGTGCTTCTTCTTCAGTCGGCCAACCAGCTACCCTTCCCAGACCCAGAAGTGTAGTCTGTGGCTGGTGCTAGACCAATTCGGAGAAACTTATTGGGAACCATTGGGAAAGCTTGTCGCAAATTGCTTGCTCATTTGTTTCCGATCGATTTCACTGACGAAATGGTTTGAATCGGTTGAAGTGGTATACTTGTTCGGGGAGGGCGAAATCGCAGTAATTTATTCGTGGTGCTTCATTTTGAGCCAGGAAACCAATCAACCTAACAGATTACCTTAGTTTATTAACAAAAACAGCATTTTGTAAGGAAATGCTTGGAATATACAAACTGTTTTGGATAAAACACTTCCTAGCAATCAATTCCCAAACAATTCCTACCAGTTCTCAAAATTAATCGCCCAAATACGTGCGAAAAAATGTACAATGCGTATTCTACAAGCTTAATTTTTTTAAATTATTTTTCAATCATCAAAATTCAACCAAAAACGAAAGACTACAGTAAAGATGTACCGAATATTCAGTCGGCCGCAAAAAAAACCGTTAAGCCGAATATTCGGCTCACCAAATCTTGCGCCTCTCCGGGGCCCATGTATTAACATTCTACTACAGGAGACAACCTGGTGTATGAAAGTTATACTGGTCGAGTGTCGATATCTATCGGAATGAAGGGAATTGTTTTCCCATGTGATCATCAAAAAAAGTTTCGCTGACTGAATGTTTGAGTCAAGACCCATCTCTGGGTCACAGTTTAAAAAAAATAGGTATAATTTTTTGTATTCCAATTTTCCAATCTTCTCAAAACTAAAGCAACTTTATAAAGCCATATTTTCAAAGTTCTGATCACTCAAATATATATTAAAAAAAGATTTCTATTCCTTTGCATTCCATTGTTCCGTAGAGCTTAAAGAGGAATATTATTCTTCTTAATCCATCAATAATAAAGGGTGATACGGTCAACATTTGGTCATGGGAAAGCGCGTGTAAATCGGTGAAATCGTTTATTTAAAAAATCAAATTAAATTTCTTTTCCAAGTTTAATTAGTTTAAAATTCTGGAAAAATATTCAGTTAGGCTTCCGCTTTTCCAAATCCGAATTGCCGGGCCTTACGCTTAACCACTGCCATCAGATTTTGTACAGCCACCTTGTCCACCTTCTTCGCCGCAGAAAGCCAGTTTGCCTCGAACTGCTGCTCGTCCTTAGCAGTTTTTTCGTCTTCTTTAGGTTCCGCTTGAAAATAGCCCAGTATTTCTCAATTTGGTGGAGCTTTGGCGTGTTGGGAGGGTTCTTGTCCTTGGGAATCACCTGCACGTTGTTGACGGCGTACCACTCCATGGCCTTTTTACCGTAATGGCAAGATGCCAAATCCGGCCAAAACAGTACGGAACAACCGTGTTTTTCAGGAAAGGCAGCAGACGTTTATTCAAACACTCTTTCACGTAAATTTCTTGGTTGACAGTCCCGGAAGCTATGAAAATGCTGCTTTTCAAGCCACAGGTACAGATGGCTTGCCAAACCAGATATTTCTTCGCGAACTTTGACAGTTTCATGTGCTTGAAAATATCGGCTATCTTTCCCCTTCCTTTTGCCGTATAAAACTCCTGTCCCAGAAGCTGCTTGTAGTCGGCTTTGACGTAGGTTTCGTCGTCCATTACCACGCAGTCAAACTTCGTCAGCATCGTCGTGTACAGCCTCCGGGATCGCGCTTTGGCCATCGTATTTCGTTTATCATCGCGATTTGGAGTCACTATCTTCATGTAAGTCGACAATCCGGCTCATTTTTTTGGCTCGATGCACGGTTGTAGACGATACAGAGAGGTTAGGGTTTCGCTTGAAACTACCGGCAACTCTCTTTGTCGTCTCAGCGGCTTCCGAGTTTCGATTTCCCGCCGATCCAGACTTCCTGGCTGTCGACAAACGTTCCCCAAACACTTTAATTACATTTGTAACGGTTGATTTGGCAACTTTTAGCGATTTTGCCAGCTTTGCGTGCGAGTAGCTCGGATTTTCGCGATGCGCGAGCAAAATTTTGATACGCTGCTCTTCTTCCTTGGACGGCATTTTGACAACTGAAGAATGAATTCTAAAATCAAAATAGGAGCAACATTCTACACACACACACCTTCAAAATGAGGGGTGTTCAAGTTTTTTAAATGTAAAATTGAAAGAAATACGTCAAGTTGATATTGACCAAATTTTGACCGTATCACTCTTTATTAACTATTCATTAGCTTTTTACAGCTAATCATTCATCAATTTCAAATTATTCTAGATAATAGAGGCTATTCAACGTATTTAAAACGGGTTAAACGCAATCACCAGTTTCTTGTTCTCGTGACACATATCAAACCGATTAGGCACCGTTTGATGTGAATTGTAAATTCAAAACAAAATACACCAAAGCAAACACAAACCCAGCTGTACGGACGACTTAGCGTTATCATCAAATAAGAGTCGGAGGCAGCTCCTGCGGCAAACAACAACAGAAAAAATAACACGCTTCATCCAGTTGAATATATTTATGCAAATTACAATCAAAATTCATCCGTACCGAGAAACGATTCCAGTCAGTACACTTCCCACATGCCGTTGGCGCTCTGGCAGGCAGCTTCCGGACAGCCTGGAGCGAGTTTTTTTGTCGAATGAGGTAATAGACTGTTAGACTCAGTGTGGTACAAACACAAACTAACCAACCAACTAACCTAACCAACTAGTCTGAATGCACCACACACGAGTTGCCAGAATACGACAGCCTTGACAGGAGGAGAGTGAATTTGAGAGAAAAAAAACAAAGATAATAAAAAGTTGCCTCCAGTGCCAGGTTTGCGTCGTTGGCGGTGTCGGCGTCGGCCGTTTCACATCCTATTAAAGAGTTAATATAATATAATAAAGTTTCCTGGTCGGGAATAGTTTTGTCTTAGCTCTGTAGCTAAGGCAGTAAAGCGAAACCACACGACATCCAGCCAGTGCTGCTGGCCGGGTTGCAAACTTTGTCTGACAATGTTGTGCTGCCACCTACTGGTCGGGGTCGCCCACCAACTTGAAGCGTGTTCAGAAAAAAACCTTCGAGTGAAAGGGTTGCCGTCGGCAGATTCTGGAATCGGTTTCGCTGGGAAACGATCACGGGTGGTTCGAAATGACGGAAAACTTGCGCTCCGCATGCAACTGCGCAATGTAGTCACTTTTGAGACATGCTATCCATTGACTGGATGGATATGAACACTAAATTTAGCAGTATTGCTGGCTAAATCATTATGGTTTAATTGATAGAAGCGTAGATTATAGTTTAATCAGGACTTTCAGCGCTACTTAGAGCACCATGGTCTAGGATAGATGTGCGAAAACGGAGAGTTGTTTGTAGAATTTTGTGGCAACAACATCATGATGATCGGTGGATCGCTCTTCCCCAACCGACCTTATGTGCTTGGGTATCCCGAGATAGCCAAACTGAAAATCATATTGACTACATCTGCATCAGCCAAAAACAGAGAAGGAGCTTTCTTGATGTCCGCAAAAAACGAAGCGCAGACATTGCATCTGACCATCTCCTCGTCTTTAGTGAAATACGACTGAGAGTTGGACGTGTCCAACGGCGAGAAGAGAAGGTCGGATGTCGATACGACGTACGCCGGTTAGAGAATCCAGAGGTGAAAAGGGTATACGTTGAACAGCTTGAATCACGAGCTTCGGAACTGCCGACAAAAGGAACAGTCTCATAACAGCGGTTTAGAATCAAGAATTCCTATACCACGACGAGCCACGTAACTATCGATAAAGTTTATGGAAGAAGAAGTGAATGGATGTCGGATGAAACTTGGAGGATGTTCGATGATCGGAGAAAGGCGAAAGTCTGAATTGAGCAGCCATGTAGCAGGTCATCCAAAGCAGCCGCCCGCTTATGATATGCGGAGCTCGAAAAGGCAGTTAAACGAGCTTGAAGACGAGACTAGAGAGCCTGGACAAACTCCCTAGCCGAAGATGGAGAAAGAGAGATATCCGATTACTATATGACATTTCTCGCCGCCTTAGTGTTGCAGGGACTAATGCTAGAGTGCCACTGAAAAACAGAGCAGGTCAGCTGTGGACAGATAGAACAGATCAACTCAAGCGTAATTTTAAACTACTCTTCCGAATCACAAATAGCGATGGCCAACAGAACCGGCAGCTCGAAGCGTCGCATTAATCGCATCAAAAGATCTGTACAACTCTCAAAGTACTCTGCAAAGTTATCCTGAACAGGATTCAGGAGAAAATCGACGCTACACTCCGACGACAACAAGCTGGATTCCGATCCGGATGATCATGTGTGGATCACATATAACAAATGGTCGGCTAGCGGGTTCAGCGGTGCTGAAACTCCCTTGTATGTATGCCTCAGGGTCGGCTTAAGCTAAGAAACGATTCGGCTAGCCAAGGAAACACTTTATCTACTTCGAAACCTCCCACGTTTTATTTCTTCCCTTTTTGTCTTTGGGTTATGATTGAGATTATGCGCACACTAGGGACTACGTCCCACCCCCTTATGCTACCTCCTACCTCGTGACACGCAGTGATTGCACCACCTTGTGTCTCGCCTTCCTGGATGAACCTGCCTCTCTGTTCCGCAACAGCGATGCCGCTCGGTGATAGATACTGGTGACCGACGGTCTGTTTCAACCACGCACTATGTTGGCTTCGGGTTGTAGGTTCTCGCGATAGTGTCCGGAGTAGAGTGTAGGTCGGCGGCCTCGGGCTGGCGGCTTACCACGGTGGATTGGTAGTGCGGGTCCGAATAATGGTCCTTGAAACTCGCGTCACTCGGTAGGTTGTGGACCGGCGCGTCTATGGCTCGCGTGAAGCGCCGTTGGCTTCAGTAAGACTCGCTGCGGTGTGATGGCGGCCTGCAGCGATGGCGGTTTTTATGTAACACCTTACTACAACGAGCCGATCTTCAAAACAAGGTAAACCTCGGGGTCCTGTTAGGAAATCGGGATGGGGGTTTTAGAATGACGTTGAGAACGGTGGTCATGGCTGCTACGGGGTATGGTGCTTTGGGTTACCTGAATATCCAGGGAATTCGGCTCTTCCGGATTCCGATAATTTCACTGTTTGCACTTGCAGGTTTTGACCACGTTTCTGTGCTGTGCTGTGTTCGGCTAACTTCAGTGAAATGGCCGATCATTGACCCCGTAGCCGCGTAGCATGACGTAAGACGTCACCGTTCTTTCGCCCCATCCTGATTGTCGTGTCGCCTCGCTCATTCGCCCATCATTTCGCCTCGCCTCTTCACTCGAACACCGACATCTGGTGGTGGGATTCTCGAGTGTTGCTGTGCCGATTGGTGCGTAGGAGTTCTGGGGTGGACTTCGACGCAGGCGACTTCTCCGCAAACAAAATGTCTTCTTGGCACATTTACTATTGCCGCGAACAAAAGTCCAACAACCACTGACACTACTAACCGAGCACTTGTTACACTCTCCTCCCGCTCGGGTTAAAAAAATGTTAGCAAGCTAATATTTTTTTAAACTTTGCGACACTTTTAACCTCCACCACAACACCGACTGCTGAACCAGAGGTCCTCGAAGAGCATTGACTTAACACTGTTAAACGCGAAGTGACAACGAACAATTCTATTCAAAAAGATCTTTTTCTACTAAGTTCGGACTTCCGCTGAAAGGTGATATGTATTCACCCGTATTATTTGTGGGTCGGGGTCATAAGGCATCAACGTTGATAAATCAACTCCGCGCTGTTTAGAGGTAAACCTTTACTGACCATCAACGTCTTCGACTCCGGTCTCCAGCGATCCCACATACTGAGCTACTGACCAACTTTGTTGAAAACGAATTAAAATTATTTAAATTAAAGATAAAAACCTACTTAAAACTACGAAATTCAATAAATAACACCCATAACATGCATAAAATAACGAAAAAAATTACATACTAACATGCTAAAATAATTTAAAATCCGGAACATTACAAATTTACACCGTTTTACAGTGTGCAACAAATATTTATTCAAAAGTACTCATTTTATGTTGCGCGATGCGTTGTTTTGTCTGTGAACGTGGGTGTACTAAAACTGTACTAAAACTCAATGACGTTTCTCAATCGGCGGACGAGTGGGAAAAGAAAAGGTCAAAACATCAAAATTAGTCCCCGCAAAATTTTCTGGAACAACGTGGTAAGTACCAAATCAAGATATTTCTGCCGAATTTTCTCCAATATGTGGCTTTATGGTGCTAAATATCATTTTGAAGATATTTCGTCGACGAAAAGGTTGGCCAATGATCTTTGAACTGTGCTTTATGCACCCAAAAGACCATCATATCGGAAAAAAACAGCTGAAAACTTGACCAGCCCTTAATTTTTTTTTCCCTTTCTTTTTTTCTTTTAGGTTTGCTTGGGAACGGATTTCGTGCCAATTGGAAGGTTCCGTGTTATGCAGGGCTCTGACGAAGCTGGAACAACTCGTGCTTCAACAACGTAGCGACACTAGCACAACCGTGGAACCTTTTTTTTTTTTATTCGGACGTACTGGATGATGCGGGGTTTTCCCACAGACGTGTGCCGGTTCCGGAGTACCCTGCTGCTGAATTCACGCCCCCTTTCGTTCCCTTCGCCGTAATCCTCTTTCCTGGGTGAAAGATATGGTGAGTTGGATTTGGTTTTGTTTAGTTACCCCTAGTGTATTTACGACGTGCAACATTATTGGGATTTTATCTGCGACATCATTTCTGCTACTGCAACATCTTTTTGTATCATGAGGTGCAATGCAACATGCCATGCATTAACTCATGTTGCACGCATCCTCACCGACTGATTAATGTTGCTGCGGTTGCAGAAGGTGTTTTCTTTTTTTTTGTTTTTCTTAGCATTATAGAATTTGTTTTTTTTAGGTTTCAGTGTTTGTGTCGAAGTCAAATTCCACAAATGGAGTTACGGATACGTTGTAGGACGCATGCGACATCACTGGAATCTTCTCTGCCTAAGCAAGGATGGTCCGACAGGCTCCTAGGTGAGTTATATTTTTTTTTTCAGGATTCTATCCTCCTTCCCTCTCAACACTGTGTATGGTAGTTTACCCGATCGTGAACCTTTAATTTTTCGGTTCAATTACATAAATATTTATATTATTCGTTTTTTTTTGAGTCATACAGAAAGAATTGTGTGACGTATTTTTGCCATTGTTTTTTTTTTATGCACGGAGGTCACTAGCTGAGAACACGCCTAGCGAGCGCCCATTCATGTCGCTAACTTCGTAGGAACTAGTTCCTTTTTTGGCCAAGATAATACAGGGCACATAGGCTGGACCAAGTTTTGCATTGAAATCCTTGCTGGCTGACGACTGTTTGAAAGATTTTTTAAATACCCTTTGACCAACATTGAACGTGGGCGAATATATCTTTTGGCGTAAATCGTACCTCTTTTTGGTATTCTCGTGTGCTGTTCTGAGATTATCACACACGATTTCCCAAACTTTACGGT
This sequence comes from Uranotaenia lowii, assembly GCF_029784155.1. Classification (NCBI taxonomy): domain Eukaryota; kingdom Metazoa; phylum Arthropoda; class Insecta; order Diptera; family Culicidae; genus Uranotaenia; species Uranotaenia lowii. The sequence goes on along the minus strand of NC_073693.1, from coordinate 230,281,204 downwards.
TAATGTTTTTAAATTTCAGCATTCGTTCATCCTCCGTTAGGGTGGGTTCATTTTCGAGCACATATTCGGCTCCTCGGGTGATGATTTCGTTACCGAACACAATCCTATGTGGTGAAAATTTGGTCGTTGAGTGTATCGTGTTATTCAGGACGTGTTCGACCTCAGAAATACGACAGTCCCACATTCGTTGGTCAATACGCACGTACGAGCGGATCATTGCGTTTATCGTTCGGTTGAGACGTTCGGCGGGGTTCGCCTGGCTCCGATGGCGCGCATTGGCCCAGTGTTGGACTTCGTACTTCTGAAGTAGGCCCTGAAATTCCTTGGACAGAAATGTTGATGCATTGTCCGAAATAATGATTTGGGGAACAGACAGTTTGCGAAACCATTGCTCTTCCAGAATGGTACACAGACTACCCGAAGCAATCTTCTTCACAGGAACAAGCAGGCAGTACTTCGAGAACAAGTCAAGAACTACAAGTAGGTGTGCATTGCCCTGCTTGCTTCTGGGAAGAGATTGTATGTAATCCATGCACACAATCTGGAAGGGTCTGGTCGCAATCCGCTGTTTCCCCATCTCGGGAACAGTAGAGTGTGTGGGGTGCTTATTTTCCTTGCACGCGTCACACTGAGCTAGGTACTTCTTTAGATCAGCGGACATTCGTGGCCAATAGAAGCGTCGTTTGAGGTACTCGATGCATTTTTCGTACCCGATGTGCAACTTCTCGTCGTGCTCTTGTTGCATCACTGCGATTCCGCTGGGATTTCGGGATGCACTCCTTCCAAGCGAACGTATAGTCGAGAACATCCGATTTTGACGCCACGAGCTTGTACAACTTCCGGCTTTCGATTCGGAAGTCGATGTACTTTTCCGGATCCTGTTGAACAGCCTGATATAAGTTCCTGTACCACTCGTCCTCCAAAACAGGCTCCAGAGATTCAATCGAGCGTGACAGGGCATCGGGCACGACGTTTTCCTTCCCTTTACGATGTTTCACGTCCATGTCATACTGCTGAAGCGTTATACTCCATCTGCTGAGACGCGATGAGGACTTCCATTTCGCTCGCATGATGAAGGATAACGCCGATGAATCCGTAATTAGAGTGAAATGTGTGCCCTCGATGTAGCACCGGAATTTCTCGATGCAGCGGAGAGCGGCAAGCCCTTCCTTCTCCGCTGCATGATAATTTAACTCGGCTCCTTTCAGCTTTTCCGAGTGAAACGCGATGACCCGTTCTAAACCCCCTTGGACTTGCGTGAGTACTCCTGCGAGCGCGGTGTCGCTAGCGTCCGTTTGTACGCAAAAAGGTTTGCTAAAGTCGGGGTTAGCCATCACCGGGGCTGTAATTAACCGCTCCTTGATGGCTTGGAAAGCTCCTTCTGCTGCGTCGTTCCACCGCACCTTCTTGGGCTTGTTTTTCAACAAGTCCGTGAGAGGTGCGGTGAGTTCGCTGAAGTTTGAGATAAACCTACGGTAGTAGTTTGCCATACCGAGGAATCTACGGAGGGATCTTACCGAGTTGGGCACCTCAAATCCCAAGATCGCTTGAATACGATCTGGGTTTGGGCGAAGTCCTTCTCTGGACAAGATATATCCCAAATACGGTAGTTCGTGCAGCAGAAGTTTGATTTTTTTATGTTGATGAATAAGTTCGCCTTACGCAACCGGCTCGCAAGCTCACGCAATTTTAATATGTGGTCTTCAAATGACGCGCTGACCACTACAATGTCATCCAGATACACGAAAATGTACGGCTCCAGTGCCCCATGACCAAGAGTTCGATCCATGACCTTGCTCAAGCTTGCCGGACTGTTTGCTAAACCGTATGCGAGTCGCCGGAAATGGAACAAGCCTCGTCCGGGTACTGAAAAAAGCCGTAAATTTCCGTGAATCTGGATGGAGCGGTATTTGAAGAAAGGCCTGAGAAAGGTCAATCGTTGACAGATATTTGAACTTTCCCAGGTGGCTCAGAATTCTATTCTGATGTGGGAGGGGGTACGCGTCTCGTTTGGTGCGTTCGTTTAATTTCCTCGCATCCAAACAGAGTCGAACCTCATCGCTGTCTCGTTTTGATACAGGGACGATCGGAAGAGACCAGTCGGACTCCGACGGTTCGATGATGTCCTCCGCCAACATTTTGTCGACGGCAAGATGAATCTTGCGTTGGATTTCCGGGCTCCAGGGGTATGGGTTCTTTCTAACCGGTTCTGAATGGATGAACTCATCCTTGAGTTCGATCCTGTGCTCCAACAGCTTTGTTTCTCCAAACTTGCCTGGACCTGCCACAAGAAACATCTTCTTGACATCATCCAACTGCCTCTTTTGATCGTCACTTAATCTTTCCTCATCTTCCTCCAGATTTGTACCAGCTTCGCCATCCAGTGACTCTACGGATTCCTGCAGAGTTGGACGTATCCCGAACTTCCGCCAGAAATCGTAGCCCAGGATGCATCGCCGGTTCAAATCGGGGGCGACAAGTACGGACAACAACCTGGTGACCCCATTGAAGGTGACCGGGATATCTACGGCCCCTATGACCTCCAGATGTTGGCCTCCAGCTGTTGAGAGTTTGATGTTGGTGGGTATAATTTTCAATTTTAACATTTTAATCAGTTTCCTACTTCCTCTTCCTAAAATAGTCTTGGATGCCCCACTATCTAGAAGGCCCACGACAGAAATTCCCATCAGTTCGACTTTCGCAAATGGTCGAGAATCGTTATCGAGGTTGACGAGCAATGTTGCAATCTCGAAATTCTCTTTAACGTCTTCTCCCACTTGCGAATAGCCTAGCTGGTGAAGAATTTCTTTCGGACAACTTGCCTCTAGATGGTGAGGTCCAGCTTGGTTTTCTAAAAGACTGCCCGGCCTCACTGGGCAGTCTTTGCCACGTTTTTTGATTGGCAGTAAGGGCATTCTTTAGCGAAAAATCCCGGAAATCCACACCGTGCACAGAAGCAGTTCATTTCCTTGTCACAGTCCATGAACCCATGACCTTCCACGTGACAGTTAAGGCAGACATCCCGCCGAGGCGGAATGTAAGCGTTAACAATCCGTTGCAGAACATTGGTTCCACTGGGACCCGGAATTGAACTCCTCTGTGTCGGTGCGATTTCGGTTTTCGCTTTTTCTCTCTCCCTGTAATCATTTTTCCCGTCTCTTGGAATAAAGAGAGGCTTATCGGAGTTCTTGCGGAAAATCCGGATTCCTTCCGGCTTCGACGATTGACCTCTGTCCCTATTTTTTCCAGAGTTTTGCCATCTGCTTTCTTTGGGCCTGACAGAATGATTTTGGCTCACTTCTTCGACCTGAGCTGACCTCCCCCCAAAACGACTGTCCTTCCTGGAGTACAACTGCCAGTTTATTGAGTCAAAACGCTTACCAAAATCTTTCATTTTAGGAATCGAGTTGACGTTTGCGGCTAACATGGCGATTCGACAGTCCTCGCGGGTGTTCCGGAACAGCAAATCGAACCGACGTTTTTCATCCCACGGAATGGAAAGACTACGGAAGATCCGCACCATGTCCAGGTAGTAGTCTTGGAATTTCTCCCTGGCTCCCTGTCGACGGTTACAAGCCTGCCGTTCGTAAACGTAGTCCATATCGACAGGTAAGAACTCGTTCTTTAGTTCCGCGACTAATTCGTCCCAGCTGTGAATTCTTCCGTAGCTGCTCACCTCCATGTACCAGGCTCTGGCTTTGTCAGTGAACAGGTGATGAGCGAACTTCAGAAGTTCGACCTGTGTGAATCCTTCCGATCGGGCGTTGAATTCAACCTCCTTCACGAATTCGTTCAGCCTCCTTCCGTTGTCCATTCCGTCATACTTGACGGACCACTTATGGACTGGAAATCGCTTGTCCTGTGCCCGGTTAACGATGGACAAAGGATCAGCTTTCACATCCTGCTCTCTGGGTCTCGCGCTTCCCATTGAGCTGTTGCGGTCTTTCAACCATTCCAAAAAGTCTTTCGGTTGATCTCCTTCCGAATTCTTCTTCCGGTTCTGGTTATCGTCCCTGAGAGTGCTGTTCGAAGGCTTCTTTGAGTTCTTCTTTTTATTCTTAATTTTTGATTCTAAAGTCTGAACACGCTTCATCATCTGGGACATAACCGTCAACATCTGTTTGCATTCGGCAGCCAGATCTGACTCGTCATCGGAGTCGTCCGAGCCATCATTACCAGTCGCTTCATCATCTCCGTCGTTCTCATGCTCAACCCTTTTTCCCGGTTCGTCCACGTTAACGACCTCATTTTGTGTTTCGCGATCACTATTTTGCGCGATCTGTTCACGAGCTTGATTTATGCTACCATTTATATAAGCTAATTCTGCCTCCCGGACTTCTGGAAGGTGAGAGGTGAACGAAAAGAACACTCTGAACAGTCTAAGACATTCGCCAGCAATCGAGGCCAGAGATTCCAAATCTTTTTCCGAAGTGGTTTGGTTTTTCAACCGCTCCATTCGAAAAAGGATATGCAGAATCCTAGTCTTGAAGCTCTGCTCAGGTGCTTTTTTCGCTCTCCTGCCCTCCAGAAAGCCGGAAATAGAATAGAGCTTATCCTGGCACACCGCTAGTTCTTCCTCAACCGAATCACTAACGAATTCATGAACCACATTTAATTTATTTTTTTCGCTTTTCAGGTCAATACGCAACAACCGCTCGCACTGGCTACGCGTCATGCTCGGATCGAACGGAATTTTCCGGATGTTAAGCTCATGCTCGAGTTCATCAATGGTGAGATGAGCTGGGTTCAACGCGTGGTACTGCGAGAGAAGGTGTGACATCTCCATAGTTTTAATATCACAGGTGAATAAAATTTACTTTGAATTTACTAAGTATTCTAATTACGCTTCACAAATTTTAAATCTAAGCTAAAAAGTACAAAAATAAGCTTCAACAAAAATTTATCCAATCACAAACAATACAGTACAATGCGACTAGAATAAAACGTTTGGGTAGTGGGTTACAAAACTATAATAAATTAAAATTTTCAAATTTGAATATTAAGTTAAAGAAACGTAAGCACAGACGAAACAGTTTAAAAAAACGACAATCAAAATCGAATAGCAAAAGTTGACTAGTAATAAGATGAGGGGAATAAAATTGATTGGGATTGGGTTCTTGTTTGAATTCTCTTTTCCACCCCCCACCGAGAAAGAAAATTTTCCGGATTTCCGAGAAAATTTTATCTTCGACCTAAAATGTTTTTTAAAACGTTTTCAACTAGTTGGTTACTATTCGAAATTTCTTTGGATGTCCAAGACCCCTCGAATCGGAAACAAATCGAATTCGAACTGGTTGTTTCCCACTAGGTGTAGTGTGTTAAGGCAAATTTCCAAGAGGTTCTGGGCGTTTTCCCAGAGACCCAAGCAGAAGTGGCTTCAGAGAAAAGTGTCTGCCGAGCGTATCCAAATCGCAAAAGCAACTTTTACGTTATGGGCGCCAAGTATAACAAATGGTCGGCTAGCGGGTTCAGCGGTGCTGAAACTCCCTTGTATGTATGCCTCAGGGTCGGCTTAAGCTAAGAAACGATTCGGCTAGCCAAGGAAACACTTTATCTACTTCGAAACCTCCCACGTTTTATTTCTTCCCTTTTTGTCTTTGGGTTATGATTGAGATTATGCGCACACTAGGGACTACGTCCCACCCCCTTATGCTACCTCCTACCTCGTGACACGCAGTGATTGCACCACCTTGTGTCTCGCCTTCCTGGATGAACCTGCCTCTCTGTTCCGCAACAGCGATGCCGCTCGGTGATAGATACTGGTGACCGACGGTCTGTTTCAACCACGCACTATGTTGGCTTCGGGTTGTAGGTTCTCGCGATAGTGTCCGGAGTAGAGTGTAGGTCGGCGGCCTCGGGCTGGCGGCTTACCACGGTGGATTGGTAGTGCGGGTCCGAATAATGGTCCTTGAAACTCGCGTCACTCGGTAGGTTGTGGACCGGCGCGTCTATGGCTCGCGTGAAGCGCCGTTGGCTTCAGTAAGACTCGCTGCGGTGTGATGGCGGCCTGCAGCGATGGCGGTTTTTATGTAACACCTTACTACAACGAGCCGATCTTCAAAACAAGGTAAACCTCGGGGTCCTGTTAGGAAATCGGGATGGGGGTTTTAGAATGACGTTGAGAACGGTGGTCATGGCTGCTACGGGGTATGGTGCTTTGGGTTACCTGAATATCCAGGGAATTCGGCTCTTCCGGATTCCGATAATTTCACTGTTTGCACTTGCAGGTTTTGACCACGTTTCTGTGCTGTGCTGTGTTCGGCTAACTTCAGTGAAATGGCCGATCATTGACCCCGTAGCCGCGTAGCATGACGTAAGACGTCACCGTTCTTTCGCCCCATCCTGATTGTCGTGTCGCCTCGCTCATTCGCCCATCATTTCGCCTCGCCTCTTCACTCGAACACCGACATCTGGTGGTGGGATTCTCGAGTGTTGCTGTGCCGATTGGTGCGTAGGAGTTCTGGGGTGGACTTCGACGCAGGCGACTTCTCCGCAAACAAAATGTCTTCTTGGCACATTTACTATTGCCGCGAACAAAAGTCCAACAACCACTGACACTACTAACCGAGCACTTGTTACACACATCACAACGCTACGAATCACACTGGAACAAATCAACGAATTCCAGGACTCTCTTCTGCTGGTGTTCTTTGATTTCGAAAAAACATTCGACCGACTTCATTCGACCGAATATCATCCGCGCTTGGTGGCCTGGCAACTGGATCTCGAATGAGAAACTACATCGCCGGTGTCATCAAAGGGCGCTAGACATCGAGATTCGGGAACGTAAGTAGAGATGGATTGGGCACACGCTGCGAAAAGATAAAAACGAGATTTGCAGAGAGGCGCTAGATTGGAATCCAGAAGGACATCGAAAAAGAGGCAGACCCAGAAACTCGTGGCGGCTAAGCCTAGTCGCTGAAATCGGAACTGTCGACGAGAACCTTGACTGGGACCAAGTTAAGACGCTGGCTCCGGATCGTCAACAGTGGAGGTCTTTTACCACTGCCCTATGCACCGGAGGATCGGCGCGCGATCATTAAGTAAGTTAGTGCGTTAGTTAGAAGAAGTATATCTCCATCTTTCAAAGTAGGATTTGGCTTCTGGGGCTTTTTAAGAATTTTAGTTCATTCCCAAAATGGCTTTGAGTAGGATTTTATGTCCTCTACTGCTTTTGCAAAATTTTCATTACGAATAAAATTTAAACGACGTTTGATCTCTTTTTGAAGGGCGCAAGAAATAAATTTTTAATAAGGATCCCTAGTTCGTTGATATTGGCGTCGACGAATGTTTTTTAGTCGTATCAAATACTGAAGATCATCATCGATCAAAGGTTGATTGAATTTATCTATTACTAGCTGATCCCATACGAACTCCGTTTCGCATTCAACTTGGAAAATGTCATGAACAGTTTGTATAAAAGTCGATTGTTAAGCATTTTCCAGATGCACTTCCTAATTCATTGTTAAGTAATAATTGCAAAAATATTGGACGATCACTTTTTCTGTCGTCTGCTACTAAATTTGAAATCAGGAATCAATTTACCGTGCCAAAAAACCCCCGTGTATAAATTTCGACTCGATCGTTGCATAACAACGCAATTATTGCCACAAAGTTAACCCGAGCAGACTTTTATGGCAAAATTATACCTAATTTTGCTATCATGCCTTGAAAGTAAAATGAGGTATCATTTTGCCCGAATAAAGGTGGTACAATGCCACAATTTGGGTCTCACTTTTCATATACGGATACCTCGATTATACCAAGTGTAGGTTTCATTGAAACCTTAATGAAACCTTGTTTAGCCAACGATTTAAAATGAGTTTTGAGAGCATAGTGATACCACTTTAAGGTATAATTTTATGCCAAAATTTGGCATCGTCATGCTTTCTAAATTTTATTGATAAAGGATGACTAAACGAGGTATCAAAAAACATTCATTGAAACCAAAATTTGGCAGAACTGTGCTATCCGTATATAAAAAAACGAGTGCCATATTTTGGCATCATACCATCATTATTCGGAAAATTATACCGAATTTCGCTAAAAAGGCATGATAGCAGAAGAACTTCAAACCATCGAATGGTTTCCTCCAACAATAGCAGAAGAACGTTTTATTGCATACACTCAGGCGTTACAATGAGCGGTGTATCAATATCGTCTTTCCAAACGCGACTCCAGAAATAAAAATCGCCTTATGTTATTAATAGCGGCTGCACTTATGGTTGTATTAAGGCGATTTTAAATCTTCAGTTTAGCATCTAAGAGTGAAAAATTTATAACAGGTACAATTTAACAAGCCTTTTAATTTGAATTACAACCTATTCCAACCAGCTTAATGCCTAAATTTATTCCTACCCAAATGCTCTAATCTTCGAATTAAGTGCAAAATCAAATAGTGCTATTTGTTTTCCTCATCGAAATATCCATAATCATTCCACGCACAACGGCGTTTAAAATGAGAAATAAACAAAACATCGAATTATATTCTCAAGAATGGAAGCAATGCTTTCTTTTTTCGTTGGTATAAGATTTTCATAAAGCAATAAAATTTGCTTTTTTTAATGTTTATAAAGGTACAATATTATTCTTTTGAAAGTTAGTTTCCCAAATATTATGAATATTTCAAAATGCTGTTCAATTTCAGAAAATATACATGGTGCACGATAATAATACTTTATTGCTCAATCTGAACATACCACATTTTGCTAGACAGCGGAGTTCAAATTACTGTTTTCAAAATCAAAGAAGAAAATATCTATATCATGGGTGGCCAACATTTTCAACAGGCGGGCCAAATTCTATAAATGAGATTGGCTAGCGGGCCAAAAAAAAAAACAAATTGTTCTGGAGTATTTGAAAAAAATAATTAGAGATGTACCGAATATTCGGTTGGCCGAATATTCGGCGCCGAATACCGCCAAAAAACCGTTAAGCCGAATATTCGGCTCACCGAATAGTTGAGCCAGGTATTCGGCCGAATAGGCCGAATAGGCCGAATATTTATTTTTTCAAATTCATACAAAAACAGTTATCTCAAATTTTTCAACTCATGTTGGATAATTTATAAAATATCCAAAAACTAAGGTGGAATTTGGAATCATCAAAAACTTTGTAACCATCTGTTACTTCATATGTATGTGACTCCGCCACAAAATCCGAATATCCCTGTACCATTCAGTAAACCCTACAACAGTCGCCCATCATTGGCGCAGCTGTCATCCCTGCCCGTGAGTTCGCCACTCATTCACGAAACTCTCAGAGATTCTCCAGAGGCGCCGTGTATTTCGGAGAGCAGAGCGGGGAAGTGTGGCCACCCAGAAAAGCAACACACTCTTAAATTAATTTGTAAAGAATGTTGTTAGTGTGTTGGTTGGACAAAATATTCCACTTAGCGCATTGTTAGCGATCCGCTTCCTGTCCTTGCTGTTCGTGACCGCCTGAGGGAAAAGTAGTGCGCGAGTAGTGTTTGTCTAGGAACATAAAGTGCGACAAAATAAACACGGTGAAAAAAGTTAAAAATTGTGTAAAAAGCCGAAAAAAAACGCTATCGTAACAAACAAATATTGGTGTTAAAAATACACGGAAACAAACAAACATTGTAAAACACAGAAAAAGGTCCAAGCGGGCCTTTTTCTTTTCGGTGTTTTGCTGGTTCGTTGGAACCACAACCCCTCTATCCCCAGGCAATCAACAGTTCCGGACAGAAAGATTAAAAGCGTGCCTAGACTCCATCCGAACAAGGCGAGTTGGCACCTAACCTACAATTCGGCTGGTCAGCACCTACATAAACATTGTGCTGTCACACCCGATAATCATCCGCTAAGCAACGAGCACGAGAGGAATTGCTTCGAAACGAAGAATTCAGCATCGTGTCACCATTGTCATTGGACGTGGCGGTGTGTTTCCGCCGAGCAACGAGCTGAGCACGATTGACATTGCCCCGAAGTCAGCAATCTACCATCAAGTCACCACTGTCACTGGACGTGGCGGTGTGGTTCCCGAACATCGGATTCCGTCAATGGTCGTGGCGGGAAACAAAAACGACCGAAGCACCATAGCACCGCTAAAACATACCGCAAGTACCCATATTGTAGCATGTCATGTTAGGGCTAACTAGAATAAACCATATATGTTTATATTTACCCCCAAATTAACCGTGTTAAGTGAGTTGTAGACCTCCGTAAATTATTTACTATTTTGAATTTTTCTGCGATTCTCGGACCTGAAAAGGTTACAAATCTTTGCCCTGGGGTGGTCATTGCAGTATCTGGTTGCGTAGTTCTTTGAAAATCAACGTCGTCTGACTCTGGGTGGTAGCATGAGAGGTACCCACCCGTTCCGCCACCTCTGATATGCATGGTCGCTGAGTTTGGAAGTTTCTGTTATGAGAAATTCGTCTCACAGGGAAAGTGTTTAGTGGTGAATTTCGCATACGACCCTGAGTCCCATAATCTCTCCACCCACCTCCCACTGAGTGTAGCTGTCAAGGCTAGTTACATTCTGGCGCCCACATAAAAAAAAAATCATCACTTGTTTACATTTCCCATCCCCCGGAGAGGGGCGAAAATCAGTTCCCGATTGTATTTTCATCGTCCTCCAAACGATTTGTAAATAGTTAATATGTACAGTTTATTTATTTAATTAATGTTTAAAATATTTATGATAGTGGTGAAAAGTTTATTTATTTATTTTGTGATTGAATGATAATTGTGTTTCAAATTTATAATTTCGTGATAGTATCATAAAGTTGAAAGTGGAAATTCTCTAATTTACATTTATTTTCATATATTTTTAGAAGCTAAATAAAGATAAAATGGATTCTGAAATCAAAAGTATTTACGCTAATTTTTTGGCTCACCATTTATCAATTAAAGAAATGGCTTACGAATTGACGATCAGAGCAGTCCCTTTTGCCGAAAAGGATTCAAGAGCAGCATTACTTCGTCGTCTGAAGGATCGTCTCAAGCTAGAGCAGAACGAAGCAAACCCGGACATTGAATATTCTCGTTGGGATAAAACTGTGGAAGAAGAAATACACATTATCGATTCAGAAGTGAAAAATATCGCTGATATTCTCGAGCACAGGGTTCATTTTGATGGTATTCGAGAAACTTTGAAAACCAGATTGGCGCACTACTTTGACAGGTGCACCAGAGCCCTGGAAGTCGCGGAGCTAGAGCCAGATTTGAAAGACCTGGATCAGTTACAGGCATTGATTCTCCGATATTTTCAGGCTCACTTTTCTCCCATTGGTACCTTACAGAAAGTTCAGTCGGAACTTTTGGTGAACATTGCAAGATCGTTGTCCAATCTAAGTTTGTCGCAGAATAAATCCTCCCGTAGAAAAACGAGACATCGGTCTCCACGAGATAGTAGTAGATCGGACGATAGGAATGAGAAGGAAAGTAGCGAAGAAGGAGCTGTAGGTCGTAATCCAGATGAACCGCGATTTCCGCCGCGAAAATTGAAATCTACCGAAACGTATCGCGAACGGCTTTCGGATTCGGAAGAAGTAGAACGTTACGTGAAGCATATTAAAATGAAAAAGAGTAATCGGGTTCCACCACGCCTCCAACGATCTGACTCAGATGAAGATTGGGTGTTACCATCGGATTCCGATTCTAGTGTTCCTACTCCTCGTCGTCGCGAACGTAGGTCACGTCACGATATGCCTCCTCCGCGTAGGGGCCGACCAGTCTCGGATTGGAACTTATGGTATGACGGAAAAGATAATGGCCAAGGCCTAATGCGATTCATTCGGGAAATCGAATTTACCGCGAATTCGGAAAATATGTCCCAGCAAGAACTGTTCCGTTCGGCAATCAATCTCTTTCGTGGGCCGGCAAAAACCTGGTTCATGTCCGGTATCGAGAACGAGGAATTCGCGTCGTGGAAACAATTAGTTCGCGAAATGAAAAATGAGTTTTTGTCACCGGATCACGATCATGTAAGCGAAATGCGCGCGATCGCGAGGAAACAGGGTGCGAAGGAGAAATTCCAAAATTACCTAATAGAAATGCAAAAAATCTTTAATGGCTTTACGAAATCGGTATCGGAAAAACGGAAATTTCAGATCATTTTTAGGAACATGCGTTCTGACTATCGCGGCTACGCAATAGCATCGAAGATTGATAATTTGGCCGATCTTAAAACGTTTGGTAGACAGTTGGATGCCACGTTCTGGTACAAATTCCAAGCTGTCGACGAAAGTCCGCGTGTACGTAGTCAAGTGAACGAAATTCGAACCGGCGCGAAACCGAAAACTCGCGATAATCTAGAAACAACGAACCAAAAGTCACGATACTTCTATGGGAGTTCTAAATCAGAACCCTGGAAGGAAATTCAGAAACCGAAGCAGCAATATCGTGGCTCCGAGAAGTCTTCCTTAGATCACCCTCGTAGAAAAATTTCCACTCCTGATGGTCTTGAAGTTTTATTATCAAACTATCTGCCGTTGCCGGAAGGAAGGTGCTACAATTGTAGGCTTCCAGGTCACCATTACAAGGATTGTAAGAAGCCCCCTCACGTATTCTGTCGAAATTGCGGTTTCATGAATTTCGAAACAAATAACTGTCCTTACTGTGAAAAAAACTTGCAACCAACTGCTTGAAAGGGCAAGTAGTTTCCCCAATTTTACAAAATCCCTTACAAAAAACCGACACCACCGTAGATTTGGCCCAATCTGGGTACCAAATCGTAAACCCCACCGACTACGTTTATTCTGATGGTCCTGAAGTGAATGAACTGATCCTTAATTTGGAAAATGACAGTCGTCCGTTTGCCAAAGTGACGATATTCGGTTTACCATTGATCGGTCTCCTCGATAGTGGGGCCAATAAAAGCATATTAGGCCAAGGCGCCGAACATTTCATCCAAATCTGTCGTTTAAAAGTCCTCCCAGTCGATCTAGAAGTTGTAACGGCCAACGGTCAATATTTAAAAGTTTTAGGTTACGTGAGCACTCCTGTGACTTTCAACGATTCAACAAAATTGATAGATTTGTTGGTTATTCCTTCCTTGAAACAAAAATTGATCTTAGGAGCCGATTTTTGGGTCACGTTTGGAATCGTACCATCACTTCTACCAATCTCTGTTGATGAAGTTGAGTGCTCACAGGATGTGTTTCAACTCTCATCCGAACAACAGAATGAGCTGGAAGAAGTGAAGGGACTCTTCAAAATAGCCGTTGATGACAAATTAGATGCCACCCCATTGATAACCCACCGGATTGAACTAACGGAAGAAGCCAAAAGTAAGCCACCGGTACGCATAAATCCCTTTCCAGTATCTCCGAAACGACAGGTCCAAATCAATGACGAGTTGGACAGGATGCTGGAATGTGGGATCATAGAAAGATCGTACAGCGATTGGTCGTTAAGATTGGTGCCCGTCGACAAAGCAGACGGCACTGTAAGACTGTGTATCGATGCCCGAAAGCTCAATGAACTAACTGTCAGGGACTCATATCCACTCCCCCACGCCGACAGGATTCTCAGCAGACTCGGCCCGTCTAGATTCATTTCCACAATCGACTTATCGAAGGCTTTTCTCCAGGTCCCTCTACACCCCCGATCGAAGAAGTTCACTGCCTTCGCAGTGCTAGGTCGTGGATTCTTCCAATTCCGAAGAATGCCCTACGGACTTGTCAACAGTCCGGCAACACTGGCTCGGTTGATGGATCGCATACTGGGTGGGGGCGAGCTAGAACCGTTTGTGTTCGTTTACCTTGATGACATCATTGTGGTAAGCGACACATTCGGTGAACATCTAGCCCGCCTTCGCGAAGTTGCATCCAGGTTGAACATGGCTAATCTTTCAATAAATATTTCAAAATCCAAGTTTTGTGTGTCTGAGGTAGGTTATTTGGGGTACATTTTAAGTCCACAGGGATTGCGACCCAACCCGGAAAGGGTCGACTCAATAGTCAACTACGAGAGGCCTAAATCACTCCGTGCCGTGAGAAGGTTCTTAGGGATGTGCAACTACTACCGAAGATTCATTGAGAACTTCAGTGCAGTTGTACAGCCCCTAACGGACCTTCTCAAAGGCAAGCCCACATCTGTTAAGTGGAACGACCTAGCTGAAGTAGCGTTTGTTAAAATAAAGGAGCTGTTGATCAGCACACCTATTTTAGCAAACCCTGACTTCAGCAGGCCTTTTTGTATACATTGCGACGCAAGCGACCTGGCCATAGCGGGGGTGCTTACCCAGTTTTATGACACCATTGAAAAACCCGTCGCTTACTTCTCTCAGAAGTTGGGAACTACCCAACAAAGGTATTGCGCGACCGAGAAAGAAGCACTTGCCGTTCTCAAATCCGTTGAGAAATTTCGATGCTACGTGGAAGGGTCGAAATTTACTGTGTACACTGATGCATCCGCTCTCACGTATATCCTACGAAGTAGCTGGCGAACATCTTCCAGATTGTGCAGGTGGAGTATCGAATTACAAAGATACGACTTTGAGATCAAACACCGACGTGGATCCGACAATATCGTGCCGGACGCGTTGTCTCGAGCAGTTGAAGAACTGCACGTCTCTCCTGGTCAGCCAAATTGGTACCTGTCCATGGTCGCGAAAGTCAGTGAAGATCCTGAAAACTATAAAGATTATAGAATCGAAAACGGCATACTAAAAAAACTTATGTCCTCCCATGAACCAACTACCGATTATCAATTTTCATGGAAAATTTGCGTGCCACCAGATGTGCAACAGCAAATCATTATCGAAAATCATGACGACTCTTTACATTTAGGATACGAGAAAACCCTCGCAAGAATCAAAAAACTATATTACTGGCCCAAAATGGCACAACATGTTCGGTCCTATATTAAAAAATGTACGATTTGTAAAGAATGTAAACCCTCCAATCAATCTCAACACCCCCCGATGGGCAGCCAAAGGATTTCCACGAAGCCATTCCAAATCATCGGTATTGACTTCATCCAATCACTCCCCAGGAGTAAGCTAGGGAATATTCACCTCCTCGTAATGATGGACATTTTTTCAAAATTCTGCCTCTTATTTCCGGTGAAGAAAATTTCCACTCCACTTGTCTGCAAATTGCTCGAAGAAAATTGGTTTAGACGGTACTCCACACCGGAATGCCTGATTTCCGATAATGCCTCGACTTTCCTGTCGAAAGATTTCAAAGCTTTCCTCGACAAGTTTCATGTTCGACACTGGACCAACTCCCGCTACCACAGCCAATCTAATCCGGTAGAAAGGCTGAATCGAACAATAAACGCCTGCATCAGGACTTACGTGAGGACTGATCAGACGCAGTGGGATTCGCGCATTTCCGAAATTGAACACGCGTTGAATAGTACGCCTCATAGTGCCACGGGATTTTCCCCTTACAAAACTATATTCGGGCACGAAATCGTTAATTCCGGTGAGGAACACCGGGTCGATAGGGATGTTGTTGAAATTTCGGATACGGATCGACACACTCAACATGTCCAAACGAATACATTTATTCAAAATCTTGTCGCTAAAAATATAAAGAAAAATTACAACAAAATGAAAAAAACTTACAATTTACGGTTTAAAACAGCTGCACCGATTTATGAAGTTGGCCAGCAAGTCTTTAAGCGAAATTTTCGCCAATCATCAGCCGTCGATAGGTATAACGCCAAACTTGGCCCCTGTTACACCCCTTGCACGGTCCTTGCTCGACTCGGAACTAGCTCCTACGAGTTGGCCGATTCATCCGGGAAGTCCATCGGTGTCTTCTCGTCTGCCGACTTGAAACCAGGTACCTAAGAAAAAAACAACGAAAAAAAAAACACCAAAAATTACCATCCTTATTAAACTCGATACGTAAACTCACCTGTTGACTCGTTCTGCGTTGATTTCCTTCCATCTCGGTCGGTACTGCTTGTTGATGCGAAGAGCTGAAACGACACAGAAACTTGATTATTTTCCTCGAATTTTGCACAGCAACCATTTCGGATGTGTTGCGAAACTGTTCTGCCAGAACAAAGAAAAAAATCACCAAAACAACTGAAACCTACCTGACGATGTTTCCCAAAGTATTCCACGGTTTCCGGGTATTTTTCCACTGCAGTTTTAGCTGAAACGAAAGAGAGATAGAAAAACGCAATCATTATACTAGAATCTGCCAAATTAGCGCTAATTGGAGACTTATGCTGTGAAGATTAGGACTTACCTGGGAAAATCGAGCAGCCACTATCAGTTTGATTCCTTTGAAAGCTTTCAAATTTTTTAATTTCACCACTTGTATGTTTTGATACTATTCTTCTTGTATTCCTCTTCATTGAGAGTTATTTTTCAATTGACGTTTCTCGTGAGTTACTGTCAATATTGGTCGCTCATAGCGAAATCCACTGAACCGAAATTACGAGCTGTTTCAATCACACGCTGATTCGAAAACATGCAAAATGTGATTATGAATGGTTCAATCGTTAGACTCTTTGTTTTGCTTAATCAAAATAAAGTTTAGATACAAAACACGGGTTCATTCATCTCTCTTGGGACAAAATGATTGAATAATCATTCATTTTGAAAAGGGACGATGGGGTAATGTAACCATCTGTTACTTCATATGTATGTGACTCCGCCACAAAATCCGAATATCCCTGTACCATTCAGTAAACCCTACAACAGTCGCCCATCATTGGCGCAGCTGTCATCCCTGCCCGTGAGTTCGCCACTCATTCACGAAACTCTCAGAGATTCTCCAGAGGCGCCGTGTATTTCGGAGAGCAGAGCGGGGAAGTGTGGCCACCCAGAAAAGCAACACACTCTTAAATTAATTTGTAAAGAATGTTGTTAGTGTGTTGGTTGGACAAAATATTCCACTTAGCGCATTGTTAGCGATCCGCTTCCTGTCCTTGCTGTTCGTGACCGCCTGAGGGAAAAGTAGTGCGCGAGTAGTGTTTGTCTAGGAACATAAAGTGCGACAAAATAAACACGGTGAAAAAAGTTAAAAATTGTGTAAAAAGCCGAAAAAAAACGCTATCGTAACAAACAAATATTGGTGTTAAAAATACACGGAAACAAACAAACATTGTAAAACACAGAAAAAGGTCCAAGCGGGCCTTTTTCTTTTCGGTGTTTTGCTGGTTCGTTGGAACCACAACCCCTCTATCCCCAGGCAATCAACAGTTCCGGACAGAAAGATTAAAAGCGTGCCTAGACTCCATCCGAACAAGGCGAGTTGGCACCTAACCTACAATTCGGCTGGTCAGCACCTACATAAACATTGTGCTGTCACACCCGATAATCATCCGCTAAGCAACGAGCACGAGAGGAATTGCTTCGAAACGAAGAATTCAGCATCGTGTCACCATTGTCATTGGACGTGGCGGTGTGTTTCCGCCGAGCAACGAGCTGAGCACGATTGACATTGCCCCGAAGTCAGCAATCTACCATCAAGTCACCACTGTCACTGGACGTGGCGGTGTGGTTCCCGAACATCGGATTCCGTCAATGGTCGTGGCGGGAAACAAAAACGACCGAAGCACCATAGCACCGCTAAAACATACCGCAAGTACCCATATTGTAGCATGTCATGTTAGGGCTAACTAGAATAAACCATATATGTTTATATTTACCCCCAAATTAACCGTGTTAAGTGAGTTGTAGACCTCCGTAAATTATTTACTATTTTGAATTTTTCTGCGATTCTCGGACCTGAAAAGGTTACAAATCTTTGCCCTGGGGTGGTCATTGCAGTATCTGGTTGCGTAGTTCTTTGAAAATCAACGTCGTCTGACTCTGGGTGGTAGCATGAGAGGTACCCACCCGTTCCGCCACCTCTGATATGCATGGTCGCTGAGTTTGGAAGTTTCTGTTATGAGAAATTCGTCTCACAGGGAAAGTGTTTAGTGGTGAATTTCGCATACGACCCTGAGTCCCATAATCTCTCCACCCACCTCCCACTGAGTGTAGCTGTCAAGGCTAGTTACAACTTATGGTTTCAGTGAAACATTTTAGATGTATCACTGTAGATAACTTTATACTTTGATTTACGTTTATTCCAAATTTACCTGATATATCCAGACTTGGCAATAAACCAAATAAAGAATTCGAGAAAAATTAAATCTGACCGCGAAGGCCATATATTTTTTTAAACTTTCCGCATTTTACCCAGCTGTATACAGATTTTTGCTAAATCAAATTAAAAAAATAAATTGTCTCTTTGAAAATTTTTAAATTTATTGTTATCATACGATTTTTTTTGAGTAAATTTATTCGTTAGATTCGATTTGAACACTGCTGTTGTAGTTCGATGAAAACTTTCAATTTGAAGTAATTTTATTTCCTTTTCCTCTTGTATGTTTGAGATTAATGCCTAATTTCTGTTCAAATTTTCCATATTTTTTACAAGTTTTTCAAAAATTGTTCAGACCCGATAGTGTAGATAAGTGTCGTAGAAAGTATTTTATGCTTGAGGTCAGAGATCATCGTTCTTTTTGCCAACTATTTTGATGGCATCTAGCAAAAATTAGACATTCATCTATTTCAATAGAAAAAAAGCTATTTCAAATAGCTCAACACCTGTTTTGACATGTTTTGTGCCAGATTTCACTGAAATTCAATCTCTTTTGTGCTTAACGTCCTAGAACCTACAAATCATCTGATTGTAAATGAAATAGACCTCTACTTAAAAAGATCTGATACATCTGGTTGGAAAAAATTGACTTAAAAACATGAGGAACATTAAGATGGCAGAAATAGTAAATTTTTTTTTAGAAATAGCACTAGAAGTAGAAGTATTTCTATTGAAAACTCAAAAATATTCGACCGAATATTCGGCCGAATATTCGTTTGGCCGAATAGTTGAAAACGTCGATATTCGGTATTCGGCCGTTCGCCGAATACCACTATTCGGTACATCTCTAAAAATAATAACAGATTTCTGTAAAATCTATAAAAACATTTGCCTAGGTCACATCGAATAAAGATTAAGCTTGACAGGTTGCCTGGTTTTATCCGGGTTTGCCCGGATATTGGATACAAAATTTGGGAAAAGTCCGGATAATTATAATCATGACAGGTTTTGTGGAAGCTTAAAATACGGTTTAAAATCTGCTGATAACTTTTGATGGATATTTTTTTTCAGGTTTTTTGCTATTGATTTGCTATTTATATTGCCTGGAGTACTGGTCGAAAATTTTGAAATCAAATGGCCAGATTCTGTCAGGTTTTTAAATGAAAATAGTCGGGATTATTCCGGCCCAGATACGTGCTGGAAAAATTCTGGCAATCTTATTATAAATTTATCTTAATAAGTCGTTTTTGTAACTTGCATATTTTTACAAATTTTGCTCCATTTGAAAAAAAAGTATAATCCAATACGAAATGAATTTTGCATCCCAACTTATGTACGTTAATCTTTTCAAGGCATTTAAAATCTTATCGGTTTACAATGGACATAAAGTCATTTTTATCTTCAAATGACCACTAATTTACCAAAGTTTTCAAGTTCACCGTTTTTCTTAGAAAAATTTGATAGACAAATTTAAAAAAAAAATGCCGCAGAATGCAATTGTTAAAAAAAAAGCGTTCACGAGCTTTTGACATTTAAAAGAATAATTTGTTCAACGAATTCTAGTTATATCAAAAATAATATTGATTTTTTAAAGAACGGACCACAACCTCAACTCAATCCAAATCTTTCCAAATTTTTCAATTTCTCGGTTTGACAAGGGAATTTGGAAGGCCTGCTCTGAACAGGATAAATACGAATTTGAGTTCACTAAAAAAAATATGATATGTCAGTATCAAACCGGTTCTAGTTGAATTTTACTACCCAAAAGTAAATTCGGTCTGATTTTTCATTATTGAAGTTCATAAAAACAGAGCAACATGCCAATTAAATTATATTTGGATTTGGATCAATTTTCATGAATATACCCCTTTTTTGTTAAAGCTTAGCAAACAACAACAAATAGGAAACATTTGCAGATCAAACTTTCGATATTTTACATAATTTGCAAAAGTTATTAAACTTGGATGGATGAACGAAGTTGTTGAAATAGAATTCACGCTACGAATGGTCGAAGTTGTTGTAAAAGAATAATTTGAATTATGTTGAAATTGATGTTGATATGCTTTAGTGATTTTTTACGATTTTAAAACGAATTTGATACGATCTTACTATCTTTCTGAGGCTATCCGCACTCCTCTATATTAAAACTAGAGTCCGCTCGAATGCTTTTCATACCAATGATATGTAGTCATCTAAACTCAATCGGGAAACATTGAGAAATGTGTGATAAAAGATAATGTGTTAAATACCTTCCATTTTCGATAATGTAAAAATTGTAATTGTAATTGTTTCTATGCAGTGATGGTAACCTTTTTTTGTAAAATTATATGAGGCCCGAAGAGCCAAAGGGGTAGAAGTGCAAAAATGATCTATTTTGAGTTAATAATGCCAAACGATTCTCCATGTTTAATTTTTTTGATTTATATTATTATATTCGCATGCTTTTTCGTTCGAATGAATACTGCAAATGTTTGAAAAATGTATAGAAAATGGCTCAAACACAACAATTCAAAAGTGTGTTTTCTCGAAATTAGTTTTAATACAATTTTACCCCTTTAGCTTATATAACTTCAAAGAGATTTTTAGATGTTTGTTTTGACATTAGTAAGAGTAGATTTAAAACCGATCAATTCTTAGAACTTGGCATTTTCAAAAAGAGCTTCGCGGGCCACAAAAAGTTGGTCGCGGGCCACATGTGGCCCGCGGGCCATGGTTTGGCCACCCATGATCTATATAGTTTTACGCTGGCATTTTAGGTTTTATTTAACAAAAATTAATCCTACCTGCACAGTATCAAAAAACCTTAAAATCTGCAAATATGTGGAACAATACATTTGACGTAGTTTACATGACAAATGCTGTAATGCTCTAATGCAGACCTCATCATTAAAAAATAAATCTACATGATCATGTATTCTTTACAGTAGAGGTAGTTTTACATGAATGTTTTTGGTTACGTTTAGAGGTGTTTACCCCAATGCATTGCTCATGCCAAATCTGAAGAATAAAATGATCTAAGTACACACTGCTGTTTTTTTCTAAAGAAACATTAATTTTAAAAAAATCTTTGTTTGAAAAATTTAGTACAAAACGAACATGGCGCTAAAGTTAATTTTTAAATTGTAATTAACAAACAGAATTATAAATGCATCTTTATGAAAGATTAATCTTCAATCCCCCTTTTTACACCTCCTCTTATCCCCCACTCTCTCCCCTCCTATTCGATTTTAATGACTAGATTGAAATACAGTTTAGAATGTTTAATTTTATTCGAAGCATCAATTGATTAATGTTTTCCATTTAAGATTATGTATCATTTTTTAAGGTAAAACTAAACAAATAATCATCGCACGATTTAAATCTAATTCTTTAAGGGGGGGGTAGGGTCTAACACTTTCAAAAAATCGTTTTTTTTATTTTTTTATTTTCTTATTGTAAAACATTTCAAGAATGTTGTGTCAAATTTTCAAGTCAATTGAAGCAAAACTGTAGAAGTTATAGGCCTTTATCTCCTCCTATCTAATACTGCTAGAAAGCAAGAGCAGAAACTTCAAACGCGTTTTTCTCGAAAGCACATTTTAAAGTCCGTGGACATCGTCATTTGAAAACTACTTATCCGATTCTTTTCAAATTTGGAACATGTTTTCTACATATAAAATACCAGACCCCAACGTTTTTCTTTTTCGATTTTTTTACTTGGGGGAGATTTTACAGGTGAAAAATGGCGGATTTTTAAGTGAAAAATCGTAGTTTTTACTTCAAACAGCCACAAAAATTTCATAAAAATATTTTTAAGTTAAATAAAAACGTTGGGGTCCAGAAAAACATCTATTAAAAATATTTTGCTCTGATTTTTTGACTTCAGATGATTCTGTGCTGAGATACAGTGTCCACCGCAAATCCTGTTTTCTAAAAGGCATCCTCGAAAATGCTCCGTCACCGGCTCATTTTTTATTATTTTTCTACGAAAAAATTACTAAATGTTCTTTTAACAATGCTTTGTATAATGCAAAAAATTTGAATACATTTGTTTGAACGATAGCTCTAGAAAAAAATCGTGAAAATGGTGTTTTTTTTATACCCGTTAGACCCTACCCCCCCCTTAATAGAATAGCATTACAAGATAAACCCTAAATCATAACAACAATTTCCTCAACATGTAACGAATAAGATGCTCAACAAGTATCTGAAAAAGTGTCAAAACTTAGTTCTAAAAAATTGTTCAATGTTTGCATGGTAGCGTTCAATTTCAGCTTTAACATAAGTTTAGGCGATTTTGGCTATCCGTGAAGGTTTATATAGCATTGCCTTTATAGTTTGCATAAATTAAGGCGGTTTAAAAACAATCTAAAGTAAGCCCGACGTGTTGATGTCAGTCTTTTCTACTAGTACCTATCTATGGGGCACATAGTGGAGGTGGTGGGGGGAGGGGGTGGTTTACAGTTGCTTACGATCTCTGACTGTGGGGGTAGGGGGGATTTCCAAAAATCTTACGCAAGAAATTTTACATTGATTACACTACAGAACAGTATTTTTGGTGCCTATGTTATAATAACTTTGTTTCGAAGATTTTTACGTCCTGAATTCAAATCATTTGTCAAATTTTCTCTATTTTCTCATGTTATGGTTATAGGCCGTGTGGAAATTTTAAAATTGATAAATTTTGAGTAAAATGGATCATTCTTAAACCAACAAATCCAAATGGAATATTAAAACCGATTTGAATCTATTTACTCCATTCAATAAAGGATTTAGATTTTGCATAAAAATTTACAGGTTTTAGAGCTGCAAAGCTTTTAAAATAATAATTCCTTTTTTCTAGAAATTTGAATAGTATCATTACAACTATTTCTTACATCACTGAAAAAAGCCTTTGAGTATTGAATATTAAAGATTTTATTTCTGTAAAAAAAAATTGTCGAAGACTGCAAAGCGATTTGACTTATGCTTTAAAAAATATAAAATAATTTGTTTTAATTTTTTTTTCAAAACTTCGTCCAAATTACCGTATTTTGCAGAATTGGACATATTTTTCAGTGATTGACACTACCAACTCTAAATTTTTACAAACGAATCGTAAAATCGTACGTAATTAGTAAAAGGTCCGTATCTAAATTTTTAAATTTAAAAAAAAATTCAATACTTACAAGGTACAACTCGTCATGTGGATCCATATCGTTTTCTTTTAAACTTCCAACTCTTTATGTTGTAGAAAACAATCCAACTAGAAAGCGCAACCTTCGTAGAGAATCGAGAAATCGGTCTAGCACATTGTATCATGCTAGCTTTCGATGCCGCTGAGCTTCCTTTAGATAACTGGTTCTTCCAGCTCTTGCCAATTCCGTCCAAACCAGCTTCGTTTAAGCTAACACTGACCGAACAAGCGCCGTGATCTCTTCTTTTCATAATATGGTGCACTGACGTACGGTCCTCAATCGGTTGAAACATGGAAAGCGTTTGGCTAGGTGCATGGCATGTCCCGGTCTCCGGTAGTTCCTCCATCAATACCTTCCGGAGTCTCAACCCATTATGATTTTTCATGGGCCTCCTACCTCTTGTGATGCTTCTTTGGATCCTAGACGAAATTGATTTTCTTCCTACAAAATAAAAACAACTTTAAAAGTTTTCTAGATTGTACTTATTTCTAAATCCTAATCTCAATACTTGCAAGTAAATATTTTGGCACCCACCGTCAATCCAAACCGATCCGGTAGTTGATCCTGGTTCAATATATGTACAGCTAAAAACCACTTTTATTCTTCGGAAATCTCGCGAACGAAACAGGCACACTGAATCACAAAGCTGCAGATAAACATAGTTTGTTTACATTCTGCCTTTTTTCTCTTTCTTGGATCGGTACTATACATTATATGCCTATTGGCTTTCAAAGGAATCTACGATTTGAAAAAACTTGTTCATCATTGAATTAGTTATAAATAGCGGCCGTTTAAGATACTACACATTTTTAATTTACATCAAAGATAAAATTTGTATATTATGTTGTTATTGTCATTTAATTTAGTTAATTACATATCATTAATACTCGCTACTTTATTTTTAGTTTCATAACTTATAAAAGCATGTTGGAATTCAAATAAAAGTATTTAAAAACAACAAGTAACCAATTTAAACTAAAATTTTTGTTTAGTAAAATTAACGCACTGAAAATTTAATTTAGTTATACCTTCTTTAAATCTAAAATGTTACTTAAAACGATAACTGCAATCTCTTTGTCTCCATACCTGAAAAAAGCTTATTTCAGAAAAGTGTTTTAAATTTGAATCTGGTGAATGACATATCAAACTCGTTTCAATCATTTTATTGTTCTTAGTTCAAATAAATATCTAAATTTTAATTATATTTTCTAGCGTCGGAGATACAATTTACAAATAAAATTCCACATCTTTAAAAAATTCCACAGTCTATAGAAATAAATATTCCTGGAGTCAATGAAGGGCACTTCCGTTTTTATGTATTGAAAATTCTAGTTATTTTGATTTTTTTTAAATAGCAAACCTTAAGTTTCAAAAATAACAATAACTTTCTTTTTATTTTTAAAAAATGCTTTTTATTTGAAAACATAATTTTTTTTCCAAGTAAAAATAAAAGTGTTCTTCGAGAAATTTAATCATTGATTTGGAAACTTTTATTTGAGTTTTTCAAATTAATTTAACTTTTTAAAATTAACATTTTTTATTTTTTCGACTGCAGCTGTTTTCAAAATTACAAAAAAAGCACTTGATATTTCGCTTATCAAGATATTTTTTTATATCTTTTTGTTAACTTGTTTACGGAAATACGTTTTTAAAAAATCCACATATTTCTATTGTTTTGGAGCAAATTCATAATTTAACGATAGTAAAAATGTATTTATAAATTTTATAAAAGTGTTTGTTTACTATAATTTATAATCTTTGTTAATTTCTTATCGACTCGATGTTACCTTAACGATGCCTAGTTTTTCTATGTCAGAAAAATCAACACTAAGTAATACGTGCACTTTGCTGAGTTCGTTGTTTGTTTTGAGTTAAATTTAAAATTCAATGCTTGGAAAATTGATTTTCTGTTTTTAAAAGAATGATACCTGAATTATGCCTTATTAAGCAATCACTCAAAATCAACACTCAAATTACGCACACTATACCGGTAACGAAATTCTTTGTTCTTTGTTCAGTTCGATTTAATTTTGAACACCTAAATAAATCTATTTTTCATCACAGAAAATTGAATACCAAATCATGCTATGATTTTGATATCACTTTCCTGCTCTATCGTAATAAATGAAACCTTTATGATGCCTTGTTTTGTTATCTGGGAAAAAACAAAACCAAATAGAGCTTTCATTTTGGTCTCAATGCCTTCTTAAGGTATTGATTTGGCATCATATTTCAACATACTGATGCTTCAATGAAAGCTAATTTTGCCATCGGGGAAAATGCGTTACTAAATTATGCTATCATTTTGGCATTGATAGCTCAATTTGGTTACTGTTTGCTATTGATTCAGGCATCAAAGTCTGCTCGGGAAACCCCTTTCGATGGCCTCTTATACAATCTTTGATATTTGAAATTGATTACCCTTCTCTCAAAACTCCCGTGTGCAGATTTCCAAAGCAATCCAGTGCATAATAACGTCAATATTGTTAAAAACAGTGAAAAAATAATTAATATAGGCGACCCCTTTCGTGGACCCCTGGCAAAACATTTGACATCTGAAATCGATTGCCCGTCCCCGAAAACTACTGTGTGCAAATTTTCATCTCAATCCGATGTCAAATAACGACGATATTGCAAAAATATTGAAAGGTTAATATTCTATTTTTTTATTAATAAATAGAATAATATGAACGACCCCCTTAGCCGACCCCTTACACTCAATTTAATACCTGAAATCATTTGCTCGTCCCTCAAAACTCTCGTGTACCAATTTTCATCTGAATCCGATGTATAATAACGACAATATCGCATTAACAGTGAAAAGTTAATATGGACGACCCCTTTGACCGACCCCCGTTTGTAATTTGGATAAGTGAAATCAATTGTTTGTCCCTAATAACTCCTATGTGTAAATTTTCATCCCAATCCGATGTATAAAAACGTCAATATCACTAAGTTACTGAAAATTTAATATGGACGACCCCTTTTGCCGGGCCCTTAAACTGAATTTAATACCTGAAATCGATTGCACGTCACTCAAAACTATCGTGTACCAATTTTAATCTGAATCATATGTATAATAATGTCAATATCGCTAAAATAGTGAACAGTTTATATGGACGACCCCTCTGGCTGACCCTTTACACAAAATTTAACACCTGAAATCGATTGCTCGTTTTTCAAAACACTCATGTGCAAATTTTCAACACGATCCGACGAAAAGTATCGTCAATATCGCGGAAACAATATTTGTCATCTATGGACGACCCCCTTCAAAAGGGGTCATCCGAAAATCTAAAGACATTTTTCATCTTATGAGCATCCATGCCAAATTTCAGCTCTCTAGCTCCTAAGACGGCTGAGTCTATAGAGGACAAATAAACAAACAAACATACAGAAATAGCTTTATATATATATATGGTTTTGGGTATTGAAGCGGCTTTAGCATTGACCATTAGACTGAGTCGATTTGGGGAAATTTTCGAATTCGCCAAACCCTGAGGTCTGAAAAGCTTCTTCTTGGTCCAAAACTCATCCATGATTTTTTGCAAAATTTTCAAGTAACGTTTACATGAGTAAATTTGAACATTTAGGTTTGTATGGGAAAATTGAATATTTTGTACTGAAAAATCAACATCATTTTTGTTTCGTCTGTGGCACCGAGCCAGCTGATGGTTTTTGTGCCAATTTATAAATTTTCTCAAGGAAATTTTCCGCTGAACAACTTTGTCCAAGACCGTAACTTCATATTCTATTAGGAAAAAGAGTTATTAGCTGTTTTATAGGGGTATGTCTTTTCGCATTGATGAACAGTAAATACAACTGACAAGTTTAAATTAACTCATGTAAACGTTACTTAAAACTTTTGAAAAAAATCATGGATGAGTTTTGGACCAAGACGAAGCTTGGTCTCAAACCCCAGGGTTTGAGAAATTCCAAAATGACCCCAAATCGACTCAGTCTATTGACCATTGAAGTGGTCAAATTTTCTACAGCCAAATCAATATCTTAAATTGAATTCATTGGAACGTTTACATCTAAATTACGTTCATTAAAATTTCTATATCGCTCCCAGTCAGCTTTTCGAAAGTTAAATGTTGATTTTAAAGGGTTTTCAATTGGACTTTGGGATAAAGAAAATCTTTTTGGATCCATGAGGGAATCGTAAAGTCATAATAATTTTGTTAGCATAATTAAAAGAAGTTTGGAAAGCTTCAAACATTGAATTTGCTTTCAACCTAAGTTGCATAACTTCCATTAAATTTTGATGCAAAAATATTAATTTTTCCTCAGTAATCTCACCCAAATCAACAAATTGTTAGAATCAGAAAATGAAGGAGAAGAACAGGTATGTGAATTTCTGGGACTTTCCCAAGTCTTCGCATGTACTCTGAGACTTGGTTTTTTCACATAAGTTTGACCCGAAGCAGGCAACACATTTTCAACCAACTCTGAGCACGTTATATAACGACTCCGTGGCGCTGAATCAGCTCAGGTAACATTAAATCACTTCGAGCGTTACCAAGACGTGATTTTAAAGTAGACCGGGGCTGACTTTTCTGATAACTTTGGGATTTTTTTCTAGAAGCAATAATTTTTGCCCTAAAAGAATAGTCTATGGAATTGGAGGAATGATTACCTGCGCAATTCGCAAACTTGAAAAATTCTGTTTGTGGTTTATCACCATCAAAAGACATTTAGATTTTTCATGATGGAATGAACCGCAAAGCATGCATCTGGCATTCATTCTACAATTATTATTGTCGTGACAAAAAGATTGACAACGACGACATTGCTTAATATTTTGAAGGAAATTGGTTGAAGATTTTCGAAAAGGTTCAAATTTGACTCGACAATGAAACATAAGACGAGCCTTTTCGAGAATTTGCAAATTATTCACCTGATCCCTTTTAAAATGGGTCAAATAAAGCTCAGGAGAAAATCCAACACTACTGGTATTATTCATGTTGGTTCTCTCATTTGAATTACTTGAATCGGAGAAAAAACCTAACAAAAAATTTAATTCAGTTGTGATCTCATCCGGTGTTTGATCGCCGGTGAGACCACGAAGTACAACTTTAAATGGACGATCACTTCTAGTGTCGTACGTTAAAAATTGAGGTTTTTTTTTATTATTCAAATAATTTAAAAATTTTTGAAAATCATTAAAAGATTCCGCCAATATACGAGCAGTTCCTCTTCGTCCGATCTGAAAAGAAATCTTCACATCCTTGACGGAAGTGACGATTTCTTTCCGAAAGGCATTGAAGTTCGGAATCGTGACCGTAATTGGTGGAACCTTTTCGTTTTTAAGAGTATAAGAAGAAGAAGGTTTCTTAGTACTCTTATCAGGATTAAATATGAATATATCCTTATCATCGATGTTATGAAGGACATCGAATGAATTGGAAATTTCAACTTTGATGACTTCCCCATGCTGAGGAAAGAAATGTGAAAATATTAATAAAAGAAAATGAGAATAGTTTTAGCACTGAAAAGTGCTTATTAAAAATCCGGTAAGAAAATAAGGTAACGTGAAAAGTTCCTGCAGGTACAGGTTGACGGCTCAACGGTTCAGATGGAAGTGTGTATGTTGCACTTAATCTAAGCTAGAGAGTGACCTTGAGAAAGACCACAAAAAACGGTCGAAACGTTGAGTATTTCATATAAAAAGTTGTTTTATTAGAATCTCAGACCGTAAAAA
Organism: Uranotaenia lowii; assembly: GCF_029784155.1. Classification (NCBI taxonomy): domain Eukaryota; kingdom Metazoa; phylum Arthropoda; class Insecta; order Diptera; family Culicidae; genus Uranotaenia; species Uranotaenia lowii. The sequence goes on along the minus strand of NC_073693.1, from coordinate 230,252,322 downwards.
GCCAAAAATTGAAATTTTATAATTCAATTATAAACTTAACAAAAATGTTTATGCCATTCGTATACCTAAACACACGTACAACATAAATTTTATCTTGTCCCGCTGTTTGGTGTTCACCTTTGGCAGGTCAACGAAGCTATCGTTTTTAGTGGAGTGGACGTTGAGCCGTACGGAAAAAATACCTAATGCATTAGGGAGTTGACCCGATGTTTCGTGCTATTCCATACAAAATCTAACTAAACCAAATTCAGACCAAGGCAGGACATCGCTGCAGGAAAATGGCGCGACGCATAGCTGGCAAAACAACTTTTAACTTTCCATTACTGGCTGGATGTTTTTGGGGTAGGTAATACACTTCTGGAAGTAAGTTACTTCCACACTGGCCGAGTGCCGAAAGTTGACTCTGGCTTTGTCGGTGAGGCGAGATTCTTGATTCATAGCGAGCCTAAAGGGATCCATTGCGGGGCGGTTTTATGATGACGACAACGACGACGATGTCTGCCGTTCGTTCGAAGGACGGGAGAACTTTTAACTTTAACCTCCACTCTACTTCATTACCCGGATTTTTCGAGACCGTAAGTATCTGTACCTATAGGCGGTACCCGAGCGAGAGTGCTGAGGGCTTAGAAAAGTTTCCATACTTTTGGGTTCATCGGCCATTTAGAGGCACGTGATTAATGACAAAATGAGTGCATTGATTGGAAAAGTTGCTCGTTGCTCTTCCAAGCCAAGCGGCATCAAATTGGCCCAATGGCTAATCATTACTCGTGGAAAATTGATGATAAATTAGGGAGGTAGCAAATAAGTAATGCAACTAGGCAGATGATGGATGGGTTTGGAAGATGAAAGCAAAATGGAAATTAAGCTTCATTAAGCTGGAAAAGGGCATTTAGTAGATTGGCCAGTGGAAAATAAATATGCACTTTATTAAGTGGTTTTGCAACAACTGTCACGGGGAAAATTTTGAGTTTTGAGGTGATTAGAGATTGACATCCTTTTAAGGCAATCATCATTTACGGAAAAATCAGTGAAATGGTTGGAATTATCCGATTTTCGAAATTGAAATGGGGACTTCCAAGAGGTTTTCCACAATATTTAAGACATAAGGGACTTAGTGTGAAATTCGGCACGTGCCACTAATCTTATTTTGAGAGTTTTTTTTTCGATAGTGGCATGAAAACACTATAATATAGTATACACTAAAATATATGTATACATTTCACAAGAAGACTGCTTTGAAATAAAAGTTTAACCAGTAGTTTTTGGTAAGTCGTAAGCATTTGGTCTACAAGGTTTTCTACATATTTATGCTCGAAGCATCTACTAAACACCTGTTGGATGAAAATTATTCATAACACTCAATGGGCTACCGAAGTTTTGTATGTATGTAAGACTGGTCCATATCAATAAAAATATTTATTTTCGAAGTGGCAGCCTCAGGATTTGTACCATTGGGTGAAAAAATGACTTTCTGAAAGTGTCAGCTCAATTGGTGAAAGCAAGAGCTGGTGCAATCGATTTCGAATTTGTATGGGGATTTTTGGCTAAATGTATATCATATTTTGAGTATAACTCTAAACCTGATCTTCTTATATTGAATTTTTGAAATCAGTGCCCGGTTACAAACATGGGAAAACCAATAAATTTGCGATTTTTTTAAATTTATTTTGTAAATTTGTGTATTGTACCCATCCACGAAATGGGAAAAAACATACATTCAATTGCGAATATCTCACAACAGTAGACTCGTATCGTGATACAATTTTTTACAAACTTGTTCTTCACTGTTTGAGCTATAAATTCTACAATTCTGAGCTACATAGTATACTGGAGGCATTTTGGCGAAGTATTGCATGAAAAATAGTTATGCAATACCTCGCTAGGCACTCAGCAGTGATGTAAAGTAAATTTATTGTTTTTCATTGCAAAAGACATAACCCTGTTAAACACCAAAAAACTTGTTTGGCTTATATGATACTAGGTTGTGGTCTTTAACAAAGTTGTTCAGCGACAAATTTCTTAGGAAACTTATAATTTGGCACAAAAACCATTAGCAGGCTCGGTTTCACAGAAGAGAAAAAAATTATGTTGATTTTTCGGTACACAATATTCAATTTTCCCATTAAAACCTAAAAGTTCAAATTTACTCATCTAAACGTGGGTTAAAAATAACCCGACAAATAGTGAATGAGCTTTGAACCCAATCAAAGCGTTAAAGACCCCAGAGTTTGAGAAATTCAAATATGACTCCGAGGTCTAATGTAAGCTTGCCAGATTGCCCGGTTTTATCCGGGTTTGCCCGGATATTTGATGCAACATTTCGATAAAGTCCGGTCCGGCCCGGTTGCCCGGATATCGCGAAAAAAGTCCGGATATTGCCCGGATTTTTTTTCACAATTTTCACAAAGAAAACCAAAAAAATTAAAGTTTTTGAGTAAGTTTTAGCTAAATCGATTAACGGTATGGAAATTTTCAACGGTTGTTTCAAATATTTTCGATGATTTACTTTCATAAACCTTTAAACATTTAAGTGTTCCAAAAAGTTTTTGGAAATCTGCAATTACATTAATAAAATATTAATTTCATTTTTTTTGCACTTTTTCTTTGCTTTTATGTATAATTACATCTAAATTTTGCCCGGTTTTTGCCCGGTTTTTGGATTTGAAAAATTGAAGTCCATGCCAGGATTTTGCCAGGTTTTTTAGAAAAAATGCCCGGAATTGCTAGGCCCGGATGGGGGTGGAAAAAATTCTGGCAACCTTAGTCTAATGTGTATGGAAGTTCCTCACTGGATTTTGACCCTTATAAATAGTGAAAATTATTCATAAATTATTATTAAACCTTTTCAATCTGCTATTAGAAAGTTTTTTGCATGAAAAAAAGTCTGAGAAAGTAAAAATGTTTTATCAAATCTTTTACTGACGTTGTCATTTGATAGGTTGGAGGCATTTTATTGATGAAATAAACATTAAAAAATCATCGAAACTGAATACTTCCAATAAAAAATTATAAATAGATGATATTATATATGTCAGTGAAAAATTTTATCTACTAACAAACTTATTTCAACAACATATAGAGTAAAGTGGGGCAAGAGTACGCACTTAGTTGTGTTCTTATTGTATCTCTTTAAAGAAAAAAGTATCGATCATAGTAATTAAACCATATTAAAGTAAGGCTCTTTACCTTGATTGTATGACGCAAAAAGTTTTGATAACGTTTGTAAACATTGATGAAAAATCATATTTTTCAAAAACTTCCAAAGCGTACTCTTACCCCACCAGTGGGGCAAGAGTACGCATGAGGTGGGGCAAGAGTACGCATAAAATTAGCTCATTGTATTTTATTCTGGTCCGGTATAAGTGAGGTCTTGAATCATTATAATCGTTTATTAAACAAAACAAAATCTTTATTTCACAAACAATAGTTAAAATAAAACGGTGAATTCATATTCCATGGGTTAAAAACTGAAAATCATAAGGATTCTCTTATAAAATCAAATCGAAGAAAAAAAAACAGAAGAAAAAGAGCTTTAAGCAGGCTTTGCCTTTCGTGGTCTCTTTGCTCCTTTTGGAGCCTCAGAGCCTTTAGGAGGCTTTTCCTTCATTGTCGTGTTGGTTCCTTTTGCAGTGTCTGTCTCAGTTGCAAGTTTGCGTTGCGCCGGCGGTTTTACCTTTTTTGCTCGTGATGATTTCAGACTTTTGGCCTTTCTTCCGTCTTTGTTGAGGGTCCTTACGCTTCGGAAGTGGTCAAATCACTGCAGGAATCACATATGATCGTTTCGAAAGATTCAGTGGTTCTTCATAATCAATGAATTCCACTCGCCCTGAAGTTGAAGGCAGTGGATCGGGAGCTTCATAACGCTTCGGTTCGACCTGCTGTTTCGGCAATAGGCTTTCAGCAATCCGGCGCTTCGATTCTCCGTCCTTCAACCGGACTGGCGTTTTCCAGCATCTCCGGAGAGAAAATCTTCCGGCTGGTTTTCCTTTTGTACGTCCTGATTATTGAAAACATGATTATTCTTTGGGTTAGCTTTCCAAATGCTATCAAAAAGACGAAGGAAACCAACGCGTACTCTTGCCCCACCAAACCTGCGTACTCTTGCCCCCTACGACCATTTGTGAAAAAAGCTTAAAGTGCTAAATATACCGATCTTATCCTGGCATGAGTGTTCCACAGATTTAATCTATGTTAGTTATGTGTCCTTTGTCACGTATGCAGATTTGCTTAGCGAATTTCCACGAAGCGTAATAATGTTTCCAAATACGCATAAAATTACATAAAAATTGGAAAAACTAGAACTTAACTCATTTTTCCGACGTGTGCGAACCAAACGACAAACAAAAACACGTATGATCAGCTGACTCGATGACCTGTCAAACCAGTACAGTGTTGCTAGTTTCAATGTTGTCGTTTACTGTAAAAGCCTAGTGCGTACTCTTTCCGCCTGCGTACTCTTGCCCCACTTTACTCTATAAAAATGAATTTTTGTCTGTCTGTCTGTTTGATCACTATAGACTCAGAAACTACTCGACCAATCATCAAGAAATTTGGTATATGACCGTTTTCAAGACCGGAAATGGGATCTATGATAGTTCAGAAACCTCCAAATTGATGGAGAGGCTCCCATAAAAATTTATTTAATTATATGGCACAACCTATACTACTTTGAAACAATATCCATCAAATTTTCTACTGATCAAATTTAATATCATAATATGATTGATTGTAGTGTTGAACATGTTTTGAAATATTGGGATGATTTGTTATATGAAACCTTCTTGTCATTTTCGAAAGAGGGAGGGGGTAAAATCCATGTAAAATGTGACAGAAATCGATTTTTTTAATTGTTTAAATTGGTACTCATCTAAGTTTTTTAGTCATAAGTTGATTTGGTTTTAGTAAGAAGGGCTCCCATAAAAAATTGAATTCTGTATAATTTAACAGAAACCAAAAAATTGTCAAGTGGTTTGCACCAAGCTGGACAAGGTTTGTATTGATAAATAAGATTTGATTAAATGTTTTTTCTGTGTTCTAACATACAATCTACTCAAACAATTTCAAAGGTACTTCGCTAAGCTTGGTAACAAACCAGATTTGATAATGAAATGATTCAATTGAAAAACTCTTTCCACTTTTAGCATAATTTAAAAAAATTAATATTGGAGTCCATTTTCAACCTTATTTTAGTATTAATCATTTTTTGATCTTTTCCATTATCTCGTTTTAATTGAGACACTCATGCTATGCGAAGAGTGTTTACAAATAACGAATGAGCAAAATCATGATTTAAGAACGTTTTTCAGCAAGGTTTACGCTTTTAAATTGCAATTTTCTTTTTTGAGTCAACCAACGGATTTCTGAGGAGCAGTTCATAATTGTAGTCTGGAATTTTCGTTATTCTGTTTCCTGACATTTCAATTTTAAGTTGAAAATTTAATCGAAGATAGCGCTGCAAAGCACTGTAAGTTTAAATTGTAGCGTTAGCGTAACAGGAGTGTTTTGTTCGAAAAAAAGAATGACGCGAGGCGTATTCCAGAACATCTTTCGATAAAGAGCTTAGTCCAAATTAAGTTCAGTAACTACTTTTTTTGTAATGCTTTTTAATTGATAGAGTGAAGGTGGATATTTCATTTGTATGTTATGAAAAACGGCTAGGAAAACAAGTTAGCTTAGAGAAGATTTTAAAAAAGCCCTACTATACTGTTATTAAAATACCGTTAAACTTTTGTCTTCAAGACATCGTTTTAAAGTTGTAGGAAAACATGACCGCACCATTTACAAAAAAGGAACCTGATCTACAACTCTTTCCCTACTCACACAACCCTTTTCTTGGATATTTTAATATAGTTTCTATAGTTAGTGATGTTGAGTTTCCTTTTTTACTGAATTTTTCAAAACTAGTTTTTGGAATATATATATAGGGACAAAAGGTTGTTGATTCATCCTAGAAAATATCTTACTAACAATCCTTCCTTCATTCCCTATTGACTACTAGGACGTGGCCGGCGCCGTTATTGGTTATTTCCAAACACTTTTTTTTTCGTAAAGTGGTTTTATTCGTACAAAATATAATAGTTTGCAAGATAATAGGTACATATATTCAAAAGCAAAATCAAGTTATATTAGTGAAAAAAAAATATATTTGGCGTATTTAATCATCATTTAAAGTTCAAAAATCGTCATTTGACCACCTCCGGTACGTTAGTGTTAAAAAACGAGTTTTGCAATATTTGTGAGTTTAGTGTTCATTTGTCCTATTGGAAGTTGATCTTTTCAAAGAGCAATTTCCAATAAGACGAGAGGATACTTAAGATTTATCTTTAAATCATTATTCAACCCTCAAGTTATAAATTCGGAACAGGTGCTTTAAGATAGCCTTAAGGCCTTAAGCCGCAGCCCGTGGCGAAGAGGATAGCCGTCAAGTCTTCTAAGCCAGCGTCACGGCATATGATGGTTTCAGCATTTGTAAGATGCTAGCCATCATATCTTCGAAAGATGTACGCTTAGAGTTAAGAAAAAGGAATCTCTTTGAGGAAACATTAAGTTTCTTTGAGATCCTGTATGTGTTAGTGTTCGTTTTTTTTTTGAAAAAAAAAAGATCTGCCCAGCAAACATAAAATCGCACTAAAAATGATAACTCAAGTCATTAAAAACGTTACTGCGAATCGTAATTCCAACAAACGCAAGTTAAATGCCGTAGAAATAGTTACTCGAGGTCGGATTAAATGGTTTAAATCGGATATGATAAAAAGTCCGCCATGTTTGCAGATTTTGCAGATTGCTTAAAATCAGATGGTGTATTTGTAAGAATTGCCCAATGACAGATACAGCAAATATTGTCACCGGCAACGGCTCGCATTCGTTGAGAAAAAAAAACCTGAGCTATCTTGCATTTTTTCAGTATGTATGAATATGGCGTCGAATATCGTCCAAATCGTATACTTCTATCACTTTAACCAGAAGTTGAAAATATGTATGTATATTGCCTCCACTTTGGTAGGTAAATGCTATTTTTTCGAGTTCCATACGATCATTTTGTATTGTATATTGTATATTTGTATATTATGTAAATGAAATGTTTAACAAAGTTGTTGAGAAATATACCTACAAAAATGTTTGCTGGGTTCGCTAATTCGCTTTTGCTTTGAAAGTTTTACTTTTGACTAACAAAATCTTCAATTAAACGAAGAATTCAAAATAAGGGTCCACTTCACGCCGCACGTCGGAAAACCATCGTCTTTGTAATTGCTCACTGAATTCCGGCATTCAAAAGGTAAACCTGAAGTTTTTTTTAAAATTATTTTCAAATTTTCGAACGTTCTAATCTACTTTCTGGCTATCATCCATTAATGTTTTTACTAAAATAATAGGCTTTAACCACGTTTAATGTACTTGTCATGTCCTTATTTTCATTATGCCAACGGATAAAACGTAGAGGTTCCTAAATGTCGTTTCATTGCCTTCCCTAACGACCTTATTGAGAAACATGAATTGCTGCTTAAAGATAATTTTACGTTACTGAATGTTCATCATATTTTAATTTGGGTTTCAAAAAATCTAACAAATGTTTTGAATCTGCTCAGGAATGGTGGTATTGTCATTATGAAGAACAAAATATCACCGCTTTGAGAAATCCCATTTTCAAGCTTCGGTTAACTACTCAGTTGAAAATAAATTCAAATTTGCTTATCTTCAAGCTGCATGCTTTTAGTTAGAACATGCTTGATGCCTCAAGGTTTCATCACACCTCATTTAGCACCACATTGGGATGACTTTTATGAGATCTTCAAATGCGAATCAAGCAGGAATTTAGAAGAAGCTGATAATTGTTAAGCCATTAATCTGGCTTAACAATTTTGCAGGGGTGTATGCTGAATTTTGATTGTTTATTCTTTAATTTAGACATTCTTTGGAACAATGTTTGAGAATATTTTATGGAAATCGTTAAAAAGGGTTTTGAATTGATTTGAATGAAAAATATAATAAAGCGTACACAGCTTTCAATCTTCCCTTAAAAAGAAACCCAAATTTTGGTACGTCCCTCAATGTTGTTTTGCTTGAAGTCCATTGCAAAGCCTTCTGGCGTAGGGAATACTCTTAGTTTAAGTTAAGTAGAATCCATTGCTTCCTAGAACAACACATCACAATATATAGAATGGGACATTCAATGAGAAAGGGTGGGTTTTCCGTTAATTTTCCAGAATGACCGGAATAAGTCATCCTGGGCCTACGCCACTGAGTCCATTCTGTCCCGTTAGCCGAAAAGGCAAAAGCCAAGTGGAGCCCGGCACCCGGCAGCAATCCGTATGATTTACGACTATTCATCACCAGAATTTATTGCTACGCTTAGAGGTTCGCAATGATACCGGCACGACACGACGCACATAAGTGTGGCTTTATATTCATGTCCCTGGGTGCCATGCAGGAGAAGACGGTCTGGATTATGGCGTCTCAAGTTCACAAATTGTCAACCGAATCTATGACCGGTTGGCCACAACAAGGCCTTGCAAATTCTTTCGAAAGCGTATTAAAATTTCAATCGTTTGTCTTGAATTATAAGGCTTAAAACTATTTTGAAGGAAAATCTTGAATTTGATTTCTGATTCAGATTGAGACGAGCTTCGATTGATATTGTTTCATGAAATTTTCACACAATCTAGTTCAACTTTTTATCCAACGATTCACAAAATTTGAAGTCTTTACAATGACTGGAAACAAAGATACAGCTATTCCCGTGAAAAAGGGTAATTTGGAATTGGCTCACTAAGTTTGCTGTATGTTTGACAATTTTCATTGAAAAACCTTGAAATTTGGTCCAAAGATGTAAAAATGTTTGATCTAATATCAAACCAGGTTTCGTCAAAATCGATGAACGTGCTTAAAAATGGTGCCGGGTAGAAAATGAGGTTCATTATCGCCCAACAGACGATTACATTCTTTTTTGGACGGATGTTTGTATGGAAAACATCGATTTTATTGGTTTTTTCTTTCACAAAATCAAAATTTATCACAAAAAATGTTGTAAATTGATAGGAACATCAATCCTGCTTTGTTAGGAAATAGAAAATGCAATTGAAATTGCAAATTGACAAAAAGTTTAAAAAACAGCTACCTTTGAAAATTCGTCAAAAATTCTGTGATGTGTATTTTTAAAATCTAAAACCGCAAAAATGTGCCAAATAACGTCAAGTTTCCAATTCTGTTTTAAAATTTTTCTGGTATGACTTAAAATAATCTTGACGATTCATTGATTGAAAAGTTCGGTTTTAAAACAACTTTTTTACGTTAGCATGATCTTAAAAAAATTCAAAATAATATAAACTTATGTGGAACTTATAACTTCTAACTGCAGCTTACTCAGGACACTTGCTTAGGACATTAAATTAATTTTGTTTTGAGCATGTCGTAGCTGATTTACAGTCTTTTTCCGAAGCATGTTTTTTCGGATTTTTTTCTTAGACTTTGTACAACGGAAACTAGAGTGTTGAAGGTGAATATTGTCAGAGAAACATACTTGAGTTACATTACAAGGTTTCCAAAACTATAAGTTTTGTAAAACCGGTTGAGAAACAAAAGAGATATATTAGTTTTAGTCAGGGGTATCAAATTGACACTCCGGGAACTGTAACGAGTAAAAATTTCAGGGACGGATGAGGGTTAAACAGTAGAACTCTATTTATCCAGTTAAAAGTCGCAGATGGCAGCATGTTTTTGCTGTGTAACGGAATTGAGACCCTTTTACAGCTTTCCGGTATGTGTAAAAGTGTGCTGGATGATTTTGGTCAAGAAATAAGTTTTTTGTCCAACGTGCCTTGGACCACTAAGACCACTTAATCAAATAATTAGAATGACATCAAGATCACTAAAAAGTAATATTATTGCACCGATAATCAGAATTATGTTGAATTTTCTGGCGAGGGATAATTCTTGTGCTAGTGAGCTTCTTCAGCATGAACTCCAACAAAACTGTGCTGGAAAAGTATCAAAAAACGTTGGATTTGGGCCTTGATAAACCCGGTATTGGGATTTAATTTGGTTTAAATTGTAAGATAATGCTGCCATCAACGACTTGAATCTGAAAAAGTTTGGATAACTTTAAAAAATCTAAGTTTTTGAATTCCCACATGTATTTTTTCTGATTCAGAATTAACCTAGAGCAGAGGCGGTCCTAGAGTTGGCTGTTGGGGGGTGGGGTGTTTGGGGTGATTTTCCAAATTTTCAAAAATCAGTCAATGTGAAGGAACGTAATATCTGGTAAAAAACGATCATTTTGAAAAGGCTAAAAAATGAGGAAGGTGGTGGGGGGAGGGTTGCTGGGGAGGGGGGGGGTTAAGATTTTCACTTTCAAATGAGTACAATTTTCAGTGAAAAAAATCAGATGTATTTCGAACAATATGAAATAAGAGAAGAATAATTATATCTTTTAACAAACTTTTTCAATATTTATAGAACAACCAGAAAATTTTTAATATTCACTGCAAAAAATGTTTATAAAAAGAAAATTGTCATAACTTGTTTATCTGGTAGTTTGAAATTGTCACTTTCAAAGATCTTTAAAGAATTTCTTGTTATAAATATCATTTTACAAATGAAAATTATACATACGTTGATGAGTTTCTGAATATTTTTTAAGTGTACGACCAAACAAAAAGTATAGTTTTGAGATAAGTTTTAGTTTATTATTGCTATGAACTACAAACTGATTAACGGTAATTAAATTTTTCATTGGAGTAATTTACTGAATAGTGATTTGAAAATTTCGCAATATTATTTCTAATTTGGAAACACAATCCTCGTTAAAAATTCTGGTTTTGATTTCTCAAATTCTCAATATAAAAAATAAACACTCTAAATATAAATTTTGTTGATAATAAGATTATCAAAATCAGATACTGAAATTTGAAACTTCTTGAACTTAATTTTATTGATTTGCTCTTGAATTTTAGGTAATAATACAAAATTTCAATTTTAATTGTACTGAAACAAATGAAATAGCAACACATAAATTATAAAGAAAGTGAAAAATCGTTTTTTTTTTCTTCATGTAGGTACCTATTCATTATTCCAAACGCTTAAAATAATATTCATTTATAACAAAACACATGGAATGAAGCCATGAAAGGTTAATTTAGTGAAGAGTATTTATCAATTGCAATTGAAATAGCCAAACTTTCAGATGTAGAGTTTCAAAACTTAAACAGGATTTTAACTTAAAATTACAAAATAATTGTGTGGATGAGCTGAAAGATAAGATAAGATTTCGGTGATATAATTGGTGTAGATCTTGAAATCCAGGAGGATAAGTCAAAAGTCAGAAAAAGCTCTTTTGAATGTTAGCTTGATGGATTGCCTTGTTGCCGAAAAATTAATCGACTGATAATGGGAAAGTTTTGAATCACAAGGGAAAAAATAAAACATTGGCAAACTGATTTTGGAAAAAAATTGAGTCCCTAACTCGATTTTTTCGTCAGATTTGTTGTCACAAAACTTATTAGTTTAGAGTTCCATCGATCAATGATAACTGATGAAGCAACTGACCTACATGAATAACAAATAATTATTTTGAATCTATATATAATTTTTTAATCCTTCATCGATGCAGATTTAAGGGAAGATTTCCACTAATTGATTGATTCCCAAAAACATGATACAGTTTTTGTTCCTAAAAAACAACGATTTGAGAAAAATATATTTTTTTGTTTTTAAATTCTATAATTTTGTCGTCCAGAAATCACGGTGAATTACTCACAGTCTTCAGAAAAAATTATTATGAAGTTAGAACCTTGTTTTTTTTTAATTTTTTTGATACTGTAAACTTTTGATAGAAAGTGCACAAACTTTTTCAATGAACTTAATCTTGTTAATATTTTCAAAAGTTATACTGAAAAACAGAGCAGATTGAAAAAATACAAATTTGCATTCAGTACCCTTAAATAAGTCAAAGTCAGTTTACAAATTCTTTGCACCTCGGAAAATGTGAATGTTGTTTCCTTGTGTTATAATTGTGAATGCAGATATTGAGTTTTGAAGATGAATTTAAATCTCTTTCTCAAAACACTCATTCCATCATATTGAAACAGCTTTTTTTTAGTAGTTTTTATTCCTTCTTGACTCTAAAAACTCATAGGAAACGCGAGAATTACAAACACTGCCCACAATTTCTTCTTTTGATTTATTCTTGCTCTGGAATCTGTTGTGTTTTATTAACGCATTAACTTGAATTTGAAAATCTTTAAAAAGTTTTTAAATCTCACAATTTATCACAATTTGCTCATGTAAATTTAGGCATATGAGGGATATTAGTGACATTAAAAAAAAAATGTCCCTACATTTCATTACCTTACTAAAATATTACATAGATAAAAGGTTAGCAAATTCAAAGTCTACACTCTAAGTAATTCAACAAGTTCAAGTTGATTGGTATAATTCGGTCCAGAGAATTGCAAGTAACAGTTGCTTGAGTTTGGTAGACCGACTTTTCTTCAATGTTGAGCCTTTAAGTTATAAGCAAACTTTTTCGTTGATTAAACACCCCCACGGAGTGGAAAAATTTTGAAAATTCAAAAGCACATCTACTAGGGGAAGTTAAAAGTTTTTAAAGAAATTCGAGCATTTACGGGTATTATGTAACGGCTTTTTGCCGCTTGGGGGGGGGGGGGGGGGGGGGGGGTGATCACCCCGATCACCCCCCCATAGGACCGCGCCTGACCCAGAGTCTTTGTTTCATCATTTTACGTCATGTTGATGGAGAAATTAAGCAGTTTTATGAAGTATTACGGCTCAAATGTTAAAGTCAGTGATTTTGCACTATTTAGACGGCATCATAAGAGGTCTTTCAATTTTGAGTCCTTCAAAATCAATTCTGATTTAAAATAACCTTTCATTCATAGGACATCTAAATATCAAATCATTTTTATGCTCTTCTATTCTCGCTGTGGGATAACTATTCGAGTGAAAGTATCCGTTCAGACAGAAGTCAGATAGAATAAGGGTGATTTTATTTCATAATACATGCATGTATGATACTACTGAACGGATTTATGTGGAACTTGGCAATGCTCCTATAGTAGGACCCCTTTCTCTGAATGGAAAGGGGGAGGGGGTCTTTCAAATTAAGGTAACAAGTCTTCATAACTCGAGAACTGATCATGCACATGGAACAAAATTTGGCATGGGAAAGTATTTGGGTACCAGGAATGCTTCCGTGATGGTTTTAAATCCCTGCTTTTTCCAGAGAGTAGATAGGAAGAGGAGAGCGGGACTCTCTAATCAAGGAAATGGAACTAAATTTGGCATGTAAGGGTACTTTTAGCCGAGAAATATTTCTATGATTATGTTAGACTTCTCCCTTTTTTCAGCAGCGAGGATGGAAAGAAGGGAGTAACTCCCTTCTAAAATGGAGAAAATGAGGGAAAGGGGCTTCCATACAATTTTTTTGCATAACTTGAGAGTTAAGAATTATAGCCAAATTTGGCATGTGCCATTTCTCAGATACTCAAAATATTTCTATGGTATAATTTGTTAGCCTTTTCCGCATAAGAAGGAAGAGAGTGAAAAATTTATATAAAATAATTTATTAAAAAACTTATGACTCTTATAAAAAACAGACTTAAATTTCAAATCTTAAAAACAAATGAAGATATTAAGTTTCAGAAAATAAGTTTAAGATTTTTTTGTATTGCAATTCTAAACTCCAGATGCAGTTCGAATTCTGTAGCGGTTGCTTTTGATTTATCTTGTACTTTGATTTAAAATAATGTCCACAAAAAAATGAAACTTGAATACATAATTTAAAAAATATATATATATTTTTGAATGGTTTAGCATAGCACACCGGCTCAGCTAGTCTATCAATATATATAAAAATGAATTTCTGTCTGTCTGTCTGTCTGTCTGTCTGTCTGTCTGTCTGTCTGTCTGTTCCCTATAGACTCGGAATCTACTGAACCGATTTGCGTGAAACTTGGCAGGTGGGGGTATTGGAGGCAGGGGAAGGTTCCTATTATGGTCTGAGACCCCTCCCTCTCTCATGAAGGGGGGGAGGGGCCTTCCAAATAAAAGACAATTTTTTGCATAACTTGAAAACCAATCAACCAAATGGTATCAAATTTGGCATGGAGTGGTGCTTGGGAACGAGGGATATTTCTATGAATATTAGATACCCCTCCCACCTCTTAGTGGGGTGATAGGAAGGAGGAAGGGGGGCTACCTTACAATTTTTCTTATAACTCGAAAACTAATAAAAATATTGGAACCAAATTTTGCATGGGAAGGTATTTGGATACGAAAAATATTTCAATGATCATTTGAGACCCCTCCCTCTTTTCACTTAAAGAGGGAGGGGACCTCTTTCATATTTTTTTTACATTACTCAAAAACTAATAAAGCAAATGGAACCAAATTTGCCATGGGAGGGTATTTGGATACGAAAAATATTTCTATGATTATTTGAGCCCCTCCCATTTTCCAGTAGAGAGATATAAAGGGGGGAGGGGGTCTCATTAATAATTTTTTACATAACTCAAAAACTAATCAAGTGAATGGAACCAAATTTGGTATGGGTGAGCATTTGGGAATCTGACATGTTCTAATGATTGTTTGAGACCCCTTCCTTCTTTCAGCGGGGAGAAAGGAAAGAGGGAGGGGAGTTTCATACAATTTTTACTGCATAACTCAAGAACTGCAACAGTAAATGGAACCAAATTTAGCATGGAACGATATTTGGGTATGAGAAATGCTTCTATTAATATTTGGTGTCCATCACCCCTTCATAGAGGTGGATGAAAAGGGGGCGGAGAGGTCTCCCTTATTATTTTCAGTATAACTGGAGAGTACATCAAGTAAATTGAACCATATTTGGCATGTGAGGGTATTTGGATACGAAAAATACTTTTAATTATAAATTGAAGCCTTACCTTTTTCAGCGGAAAGATATAAAGGGGGAAAGGGGGGCTTCCATACTTTTTTTTTGCATTACTCGAGAATTAATCGAGCAAATGAAACCAAATTTGGGATCAAAAAGTATTTGAGTACGAAAAATACTTTTATGAATATTAATTCCTCACCCCTCCATTCAATGGGGAGAACGGAAGGGGGATGGTACTTCCTTTCAAGTTTATGCATAACTCAAGAATTTACTACGCATATAAAACCGAATTTGGCATTAGATGGTATTTCAATACGAGAAATTTTTCTATGTAAAACAATTCCTTTCTTGCAGTAAGATGATAGAAATAGGAATATAGGAAGGGAAGAGGAAAGCTTACATTTAACTTTTTTTTACAAAATCCGAGAACATGGAAAATCATTTTGGTATTATTTTATGATTAGAATCTGATACACCATCCTCCTTTCAGTGACTAGGTACATAGGAGGAGGGATGTGAGCCCAATACAATTTTGTTAGCATAAGTTCTCAATTTATGCTAACGAAGCCAACAAAAGGGAAGAAATATGGTATGGAAAGGTACTTGGTTACGAGATATAGTTCTACGATTGTTATAGACCCTTACGCTTTACAGTGTAGAGAGGGGAAGAAAGAAGGAGGCTCTATATAAATTTGGTTGTAGAGCTTAAAAACATACCAACCAATTGTACTATATTTGATACAGGGGGGGAAGGGAAGGACTGGTGGGGGGGGGTGCTTTCTTATCAGTTTTTAAGCTTAAATTCAGAACATATCAAGCAAAAACAAACGTATTTTATAAGTTAGATTGTTTGCGTACGATTTATTTGAGACCCTCCAGACAGATTAGTTGTTATCTTTGTATTGCAATTCGAAACTCCAGCTGCAGCTCTCATTTTATAGTGGTTGCTTATGAATTATGTTATAATTTGATTTAAAATCTATATATATATATAAAAATGAATTTCTGTCTGTCTGTCTGTCTGTCTGTCTGTCTGTCTGTCTGTCTGTTCCCTATAGACTCGTAAACTTCTGAACCGATTTTCGTGAAACTTGGCAGGGTTGGGTAATGGAGGCCAGGGAAGGTTCCTATTATGGTTTTAGACCCCTCCCTCTCTCAATAAGGGAGGGAGGGGCCTCCCAAACAAAAAACAATTTTTTGCATAACTCGAGCACTCATCAAACAAATGGTATCAAAATTGGCATGGGGTGGTATTTGAGTACGAAGAATATTCCCATGAATATTAGGTACCCCTCCCTCCTCTCAGTGGGGTGATATGAAGGAGGGAGGGGGGCTACCTTACAATTTTTCATCTAACTCGAAAACTAATCAAGATATTGGAACCAAATTTGGCACGCGAAGGTATTGGGATACGAAAAATATTTCAATGATTATTTGAGACCCCTCCCCCTTTTTTGTAGAAAGGGGGAGGGGGCCTCTTTCATATTTTTTTACATAACTCAAAACTAATAAAGCAAATGGAACCAAATTTGGCATGGGAGGGTATTTGGATATGAAAAATATTTCTATGATTATTTGAGACCCATCCCTCTTTCCAGTAGGGAGAAATAAACAAGGGAGGGGCCTCTTTTATAATGTTTTACACAACTCAAAAACTAATTAAGCAAATGGGACCAAATTTGGCATGGGCGGGCATTTGGGAACGTGACATGTTCTAATGATTATTTGAGAACCCCTTCTTTCTTCCAGTGGGGAGAAAGGAAAGAGGGAGGGGAGTTTCATACAATTTTTACATCATAACTAAAAAAACTACAACAGCAAATGGAACCAAATTTGGCATGGAACCATATTTGGGTACGAGATGTGCTTCTATGAATATTTGGTATCCCGCACTCCTTCAAAGAGGTGGATGAAAAGGGGGAGGAAAGGTCTCCATTACAATTTTCAATATAACTGGAGAGTTGATCGAGCAAATTTAACCATATTTGGCATATGAGGGTATTTGGATTCGAGAAATGTTTCTGTAATAAATTGAAGCCCCACCTTTTTTTCAGCGGAAAGATATTAAAAGGGAAGGGGGAGCTTCCTGTAATTTTGTTTGCATAACTCGAGAATTTATCGAGCAAATGAAACCAAATTCGGCATCAAAAAGTTTTTGAGTACGAAAAATACTTTTTTTATGTGAAACAATCCTTTCTTGCAGTAAGATGATAGAATTGGGAATATAGGAAGGGAAGAGGAGGCTTACATTTAACTCTTTTTTTTACAAAATCCGAGAAATGGACAAAACTTAACATGAAAAATCATTTTGGTATGATTCTATGATTATCTGACACACCATCCTCCTTTCAGTGAGTAGGTACATAGGAGGAGGGAGGTGAGCCCAAAACAATAGTGTTAGCATATGTTCTCAATTTATGCTAACGAAGCCAACAAATGGAAACAAATATGGCATGGAAAGGTACTTGGTTACGAGATATCTTTCTACGATTGTTATAGATCCTTACGCTTTACAGTGTAGAAAGGGGAAGAAAGGAGGAGGGTCCATATAAATTTTTGTTGTAAAGCTTAAAAACTTATCAACCAATGGAAATATATTTGATATAAGAGGATTTTTGGGAACGAAAAAATTAGGTATGATAAATCACGACCTGCATTCAGCAGGGGGTGAAGGTAAGGACAGGGGAGGGGCTCTCTTATCAGTTTTTCAGCATAAATCCAGAACATATCAAGAAAAAACAACCATATTTTATAAGTTAGATGGTTTGCGATTAATTTGAGACCGTCTAGACAGCTTCAAATTATCAGATCTTTAACACAAATTAATAGAGCGAGATTTTGAATATTCGTTTAAGTTATCTTTGTGTTGAAATTCTAAACTCCAACTGCAGCTCTCATTTTATAGCGGTTGCTAATGAATTATGTTATAATTTGATTTAAAATAATGCCAATAAAACAATAAAAATTTGAATAATTTCTGAAAATATCATTTGATTTTGAAATGTGTAGCAAAGCACACCGGGTCAGCTAGTACTAGATAATTTTGATATTGGACTTTATAAGTTGACGTCTGAAAAATATCTGACCCACTCTTTTATATATAAACGTGGCCTCCTGTTTAGTTCTAAAACCTGTAGTAAACTGAAATAACTCCTACAATATACACATTGTTCCTCAATTTTCACCATCATTAATTTTTTTGATTTTTCACTAAAATCAATTTTAAACGCGTTTTTACTTAAATTTGTTGACTCGGGCGATCAGTGATCAGAGCACAACTAATCGGGGCACGATAAGCGTTTTCTGTAGCATCTATCAGCGAATTCAACTCAATGTAGTCAACTGAATGATAGAGCTACAGCTTCACTTGACACAAATTTTTGAGTTATGCATAAACTTGAAAATAAATCCCCCTTCCATTCTCCCCATTGGATGGAGGGGTGAGAACTTAAAATTCATAGAAGAATTTTTCGCACTCGAATACTTTTTGGTGCCAAATTTGGTTTCATTTAGTCCATGAGTGGCCAACATTTTCAACAGGCGGGCCAAATTTAAGAAATGAGATTGGCTGGCGGGCCAATAAAACAAGTTGTATCAGAGTATTAAAAAAAACCATAATATCAGATCTTTGATAGCGCTATGAAAACATTTGCCTAGTAATGCCAATAAAACAATACAAATTTGAATAATTTCTGAAAATACCATTTGATTTTGAAAGGTGTAGCAAAGCACACCGGGTCAGCTAGTATATATATATAAATGAATTTCTGTCTGTCTGTCTGTCTGTCTGTCTGTTCCCTATAGACTCGAAAACTACAGAATCGATTTGCGTGAAACTTGGCAGGTGGGGGTATTGGAGGCAGGGGAAGGTTCCTTTTATGGTTTGAGACCCCTCCCTCTCTCATGAAGGGGGGGAGGGGCCTCCCTAAGAAAAGACAATTTTTTGCATAACTCGAGAACCCATCAAGCAAATGGTATCAAATTTGAAATGGGGTGTTATTTGGGAACGAAGAATATTTCTGTAAATATGAGGTACCCCTCCCTTTTTTCAGTGGGGTGATAGGAAGGGGGGAGGGGGGCTACCTTACAATTTTTCATATAACTCGAAAACTAATCAAGGTATTGGAACCAAATTTGGCACGGGAAGGTGTTATGATACGAAAAATATTTCAATGATTATTTGAGACCCCTCCCTCTTTCCAGTAGAAAAGGGGAGGGGGCCTCTTTCATATTTTTTATACATAACTCAAAAACTTATAAAGCAAGTGGAACCAAATTGGGCATGAGAGGGTGTTTGGATACGAAAAATATTTCTATAATTATTTGAGACCCCTCCCTCTTTCCAATAGGGAGATATAAAGGAGGGAGAGTCCTCTTTTATATTTTTTTACATAACTCAAAAACTAATTAAGCAAATGGAACCAAATTTGGCGTGGGTAGGTATTTGGGAACGTGACATGTTCTAATGATTGTTTGAGACCTCTTCCTTCTTCCAGCGGAGAGAAAGGAAAGAGGGAGGGGAGTTTCATACAATTTATACTGCATAACTCAAGAACTACAACAGCAAATGGAACCAAATTTAACATGGAACGATATTTGGGTACAAGTAATGCTTCTATGAATATTTGGAATTCTCCACTCTTTCAAAGAGGTGGATGAAAAGGGGGAGGAGAGGTCTCCCTTACAATTTTCAGTATAACTGGAGAATTGATCGAGTAAATTGAACCATATTTGGCATGTGAGGGTATTTGGATACGAGAAATATTTTTATTATAAATTTAAGCCCCACCTTTTTTCTGTGGAAAGATATAAAGGGGGATAATGAGGGGCTTCCATACAATTTTGTTGCATAACTCGAGAATTAATCGAGCAAATGAAACCAAATTTGGCATCAAAAAGTATTTGAGTGCGAAAATTACTTTTTCTATGTGAAACAATTCCTTTCTTGCAGTAGGATTATGGAAATGGGAATAAAGGAAGGGAAGAGAAGGCTTACATGTAACTTCTTTTTTTTACCCAATTCCGATAAATGGACAAAACTTAATATAGAAATTCATTTTGGTATGATTCTATGATTATCTGACACATCATCCTCCTCTCAGTGAGTAGGTGCATAGGAGGAGGGAGGTGAACCCAATACAATTTTGTTAGCATTATCAACCAATGGAACTATATTTTATATAAGAGGATTTTTGGGTACGAAAAAATGGGTATGATTATTAAAGATCACGACCTCCATTCAGCAGAGGATGAAGGGAAGGACAGGGGAGGCGGCTCTCTTATCAAATTTTAGCATAAATCCAGAATATATCAAGCAAAAACAATCATATTTTATTAATTAGATTGTTTGCGTACGATTAATTTTTGACCCTCGAGAAAAATTAAAAATATCAGATCTTTAACACAAATTTATAGAGGAAGATTCAGAATATAAGTTTAAGTTATCTTTGTGAAGCAATTCGAAACTCAAGCTGCAGCTCTCATTTTATAGCGGTTGCCTATGAATTATGGTATTATTTAATTTAAAATAATGCCAATAAAACAACAAAAATTAGAATAAATTTGAAAACATCATTTGATTTTGAAAGGTGTAGCAATGCACACCGGGTCAGATAGTTTTCATATAAAAGCAATGGAAAGGTACAGCAAATCAGGATCCCGAAAACTATTAAAAAATTTTTTAATTGTTTAGTATCTTCGATATTTTCTTTTCAATCTAAAAGTGTTAGTTTTCTCGAAATTTCACAAAGAAAAACAATTTAAACTTAGCGAGAAAAGTTGCAGATACTTTTGATTTCTCATATATCCCCATAAAAAATGTGCGGGATAATATAATCAAAAAGAACAATAATTTGTTTTGATTATTTCAATTGTGATTTTTTTATGGAAATATTTACAATTTTTTATAAATTGATCAACCTCAATATGTTTGAAGGTAGACTATAGCTCAATAGAGTTTTCCAATCAAAGTGAAATTTAGCACAGCGTGTTATATTGATAAAAGGATCAATATTAGGAGTAGGGAGCAGTACACTGAAGTAGATTGTAGTACATAAATTAGTTTCGATTAAGATGAACTGAAAATTGTTCTAGTTTTGAAGCTGCTTGAATAGTGGGTCCCTCAATCCCATTTATATGTTTTTACGCCACGAGGGAAACGCGTTCACCTATGATATAATAAAAGAATAGAATAAACAATTTTCACATTTAAAACTGAAAAATTCTTTCCTAAATTACAGCCCAAGTCGCTGACTCACAGCCTCCGCAATCACGTGTGCACCGATAAACAAGAAAGTTATCAAAAGGCTCAATTTGAAAATTGTCATTCCAGCAGATAAACGAAACCTAAGATAGCTGCTGCTGACCTGACTCGTCCGGTGTGGTCAAGCGTAGAATCATTTGTCCTCGTTGAACTTTGCCATGCGAATGAGCAACAGCAGCCCTTCTTCGGTGGGATGATTTCCGGCCATTTTTCGTTCCCTTCTTGTTTCTGCTGTTTTTTGTTGTCCTCACCAGAGTCCAATTTCATGCAGCGATTGTCCTCTGTGTGTTCTGGTTCTGTTGGCCTTCGGGGTCCAGGCATCAGGGAAAATAAAATCCTACAAAATATAACGTCAGTCAGCGCGAAATGGAAATCGTTCGTGAGAGAGAGAGAAAGAAACCGCAAAAACCAACCGAAAGCATAAGAATTTGACAACAAAAAGTCTGAATGGAAACTATAGATACAGAGAGCTTTCAAGAACGATGAAAACAGTACTTCATTTTATATTGTTGCATTGTTGTTGGCGGCTTTCTTCGGGTCCTGGTCGTTGTCTGGTCATTTAGAAGCAAACCTTCTCTAGAGCTCTTAACCAGATGAAGACCACCACGATGATGAAGACGATGATGGTTATGATGTTGGCTGCGGGAAAGCCAGAGCTGCTGATGTTGGTCGCCTGAAATTGCAGCAGAAGTGGCATTGAGATGATCAACTTATTTTAACCGTTTTTCTGCAATAAACTGTGAGCGGTCATTTGTTTTGAGGTAGAGTCAACCGTAATTGGTGACAAAATTTTCCTTGTTGCTCATTTGATTTTTTTTTTTTGATTCCGGCTTACATTTTTTCTCATAGAAAAAAAAGCAATTGCAATAGATTATTGTTAATAGCTTTTCGGCAATGAAGTCTGTAGGACTGACTTAAAATGCTTGAAATTTTGAAATTCATCATTCTTCGACTTAGGAAAAAAAATTACATAGAAAATCATACACCCATAAAAGAGGTTGCCTATTTAGCAAATCTTTGTGCCGAAAATTAGCTGAAATGTGCACTGTGCCAAAGATGATATATTTGAAAAAGCAATACAGGTATAAGGACTCGAGCTCCCAACCAAAATGATCCATGACCACTACATTCGAGCTAAACGAACAGACATTTTATAGTTTTATTTATAGGGAGAAGCGGGCTATATGCACATGGGAACGTATGGTACTGTTGTTCACGTTTCTTCCTCCCCTGGTTCCAGTCGTCTCTGCGTCCAATACTGCACAGTGGGCCCGGCCTTGTAAAGATGAATAGTAAATGTATTTTTACTATTCACCGGGATGCTGACAAGATCTGGCTGTGTATGTATCATAAGCATAAGCATAAGCATAAGCATAGGGAGAAGCGGGCTATATGCGCCTTTTAAGCAGAATACTGATTTAATCAAATATTACATCGAATATGTATTCAAAAACTATATCCACGTGTGCAGGCATCTGTTTTCTATACATTGGAGAAATTTTTGTGTTAAAATTTCCTTTCGTTTTAGAGAAAACGATTTTATTATAACTGTTGTCTAAAATGGCGATCTTCAAACCGTGTGGGCTAAATGCGCCTATTTATGTTTTGAATGAAATTCCCATTTTTTGGGCAAAATTCCCATATAATTTAATTGAAACTGCTAGAAAGTGATTACTTCCGTACGACAAAGCTGAAATTTTATAAAAATCTATATGTATTATAATTTTATGGAATAAAACAACAGTTCGGGTTTCCATACTATGGAAGAAGTTTATCCATAAGAAAATATTTATCAAATCTGTTTTGAGATTTAAATTTTCTCTTTAGATGTTAATCAGAGCTTAGATTAGAAGCTTCAATGATAAAAACCAATAATTTATTCTATTTAACCTGTTATTTTAAGATGGAGGCATTTTACAAACATAATGGGGGCATACAAAAACACCCTTCTTTTCCACTCTAAATCATTAATCAACCTCCTTAAAAACTAAAATATGTTTTATTTTTTGAGTTCCTTTGAATAAGAAACAAAACCGTCCTAGTTTTTGTTTTGAGCTTCTTTACGTATAATTTTTAAGTGTCAAAATATTACATCAAAATGTATCAAAACCTTGTATGAATTTTGAAATTTTTTTGAGTAACTTTATTCATAAAATTCTTTCTTGCCTTATGTTCAAAGCGTATCACACTCAAAATGCATTGATTAGATATGTTGTCTTGTTAGCCATTTTGTCAAACGGCTGTAGGGTCATTTAACCCGATAGGCCCATTTAGGAAACCTTCCCCCTACTTTATTCCTATTGGATAATTCATCCCAGAAACAAGATATAAAATAAAGCCACAGTGCCGTAAGGAAGTAAGAATCGAACTCACAACACGAGTTTATGTCGTCTTGCCAATACAAAATTTTAACCAGTGCACAGTGGTGCAGAACATCAATCTAGCTGTACGAAATTAATAGCGCCGAGGGATGAAGAGATAGACATTCGGTGTCTTCGGCAACATTGTTTAGTTTTACATGGAGCATATCCTAGTATCAAAATTTTTGCCGAGGGGTCCACCAATAGCGAGATAAAAATGCTAACTTTTTTGTTTTTCAAATTAGGGCTTTGATGTCTTCGACAAAGTTGTTTATCTAATCAAAATACATAAGTTTGTTGAATATGTCAAAGTCCTATCACATCACCCTCAGAAGTTACAGTCAAAGTAAAAAAAATCTCATGAAAAAACAGTTTTTTGAACCTGACGCGTTGTAGGTTGGATGAAATGGTTCGTTGTCTCTGAAACAAAGTTGTAACAAGCCACGATCTACAATTGTCTCATACATTATGATGGGTTTAAAAGTTGATGAAGCTCTATAGAAAGCATTTAGTGTATTTAATTGGCAATTTTGGAAGGCTCCTCCATCGAAAAGTGCACGTTTTCGCAATACCCCCTTTTTTGTGATTATTTTTGATGATAAGCGGAACCATTTCCATTTGAAATTAGCGGGGAAATCGGTGGAACTAGTAGAGATTTGAATGATTGAAAATACTCTTTATGTATAAAAATTACCTATTTTACTTATAGAAAAAACCGTTGAAAACATTCAATTTATTAATAAATTGTTGCAGTTTTCCATTATATAGTTTCTTTTAATGAAAAACGTTTAAATTTGATTTTTCAAATCATTTGAACTAAAAAAAAATCATGGAACTAATCTGTTAAATTTGATAGAAGCAGTTATATTGTACTGTCAAAACCGGATCTATTATTCATTTATATGATATCAAATACTTATTTAGTGCTCTACCAAATTTAACAAATTAGTTCCATTAATGTTTTTGGAGTTTAAATTATTGAAAAAAAGAATTTTAATGTCTTTCAATAAAACAAACTATATAATGGAAAAATGCAACAGTTTATTAATACATTAAATGTTTTCAACGGTTTTTCTATAGGTAAAATAGGTAATTTTTATATAAAAAGTGTGTTTTCAATCATTCAAATCTCTACTAGTTTCACCGATTTCCCCGCTAATTTCAAATGGAAATGGTTCCGCTTATCATCAAAAATAATCACAAAAAAGGGGGTATTGCGAAAATGTGCACTTTTCGATGGAGGAGCCTTCCAAAATTGCCAATAAAATACACTAAATGCTTTCTATATAGCTTCATCAACTTTTAAACCCATCATAATGTATGAGACAATTGTAGATCGTGGCTTGTTACAACTTTGTTTCAAAGACAGCGAACCATTTCATCCAACCTACAACGCGTCAGGTTCAAAAAACTGTTTTTTCATGAGATTTTTTTACTTTGACTTTAACTTCTGAGGGTGATGTGATAGGACTTTGACATATTCAACAAACTTATGTATTTTGATCAGATAAACAACTTTGTCGAAGACATCAAAGCCCTAATTTGAAAAACAAAAAAGTTAGCATTTTTATCTCGCTATTGGTGGACCCCTCGGCAAAAATTTTGATACTAGGATATGCTCCATGTAAAACTGAACAATGTTGCTGAAGACATCGAATGTCTATCTCTTCATCCCTGGGCGCTATTAATTTCGTACAGCTAGATTGATGTTTTGCACCACTGTGCAGTGCTACCGCAGCAGGGGTTGCCCATATTAATTGTTCATTGTTTTTGCGATATTTTCATGATGTTGAAGTTTATCGATGTTTTTCGGCGAGTTTTACAAATTAAAAATGCTTTTACTGGATGAGCAGACGTGGTAAAAAACTTTTTTAATTTTAAAAACTCGACGAAAAACGTCGAAAAAATTTAAGAACAATACATCGCGGCGATTACCGTAAAACGGGGTAACTTTGATCATCGGGGTACTTTGACCATCAATAAATTTTTCCACATCATCATTAATAAATTAGTCTATAGTTTGAATTTTTGAAAACTGTTTTCTACGTTTGAAAGCTTATTAATTAAGTGTCAAATAGACAAAATTTGGTTTGTATTTGAAATTGTTTTCTGTTAATAAAAGTGTGATTTAAAAATCTTTAAAAATTTTGAAATTTTTTTTCCAAGGCTCACCAAATAACAGTTCTCCTGATGATGCCAAAAAGTATTTAGAAGCAAACGGTTGGTTGAATGTGAAAGAACAACTTTTTTTCTTTGTTTATGTATAGTACAGTGCTATTTTTATAGTCATGTAATGATAAATTTTTGATATTTAAAAAGTAAGGGATCCCAAGAGTAAGCCTTTATTGGAAAAATGGATAGAAATCCTATCAAATGATTAACTTTGAAGAAAAAATGGAAATAAAATAGTGGGAGGGCCAAGGAGAATGTGTGAAGGTAAAATTTCATTTGTATTTTGAAGCTAGAACTATTTAGTAATTAATATGATTTTTGCCCCTCGATGTATGTATGCATCATCATCATCATTAATTTTTTTTCTATTATAAATGTTTTTAAAAGAAAAAGTTAAAATTCAAGGTAAAATTGATAAATTAGAATTTCTTAACAATTATGAAGGTGTTTTGTATCCTTTATGATTAAAAACTCGTTAAACCCGTAAAAATGGAGACTGATCCCAAGTAACAATTTTAGCTTTATTATGGTCAGCAAAATTTCGTTTGGACTATAGCATTAATCTTCATAAAAAGCTAAAGCGCATTCTATAACATCACCTGGAATCTAATAAACCCAAAATTAGGCTATTTGCCTACCCTAGAAACGTCATCATGACATATCTTTGTTGGTCATCAATTCTGGTCACCAAAGCTTTTAAAAAGCTATTATAAAACATGTTAGGAATTTTTGTTTTTTTTTCGATTCTGTGAGTTCTCGGAGTTTTATTTTTTTTTCCAGCAACCATAATGGTTGATGAATGATGATTGCATTATTGAGATATTTATGATCTGGTAAAATTAATAGCCAAAATACCAATGTTTTAACCATATTATGAGCCTCTTTTGTACTGCCAGTCAAGATTTTAGGTAAAATGTGTATGAAATGGTATCTTAAAATAAATGCGCCTCGTCAAATCTGATGGTCAATCATGATGGAATTTATGGAAAATGGGCTTGAAAAAATATTTTCCAATGCTTGCATTGTGAATCCATCAACATGGCGTCATTTTGTGCCCTTCGATTTTGCAACCAACATGGCGTGAGTCAATTCATAGTTTTATTATGGTTTAATGATGACCCCAAAAAAAGCTACGATTTGACGTTTCTCTCGCAAGCCAATCAATTACACGCTTAGGATGAGTTCCTAATTTCTGAGTTGTTAATCCTTAGTACAGTAAATGAGGACATACATTTTAAATAACAACGGATTGGTTGTTAATCATCCGTGGAATAAATCATAAGTTGAAGTCAAATTTTGTTGTCTGACGCCATCTTGAAATCCAAGATGGCGGCTTTCGCTGATCGTTCAAATGTTGTAAATGACTTAAAATCGCATGAAATCCCATCAATATTGGTATTGGGTGAAAGGGCTAAACGATTAGAAGTCGAATTTCGCTATCAGACGCCATCTTTAAATCCAAGATGGCGGCATCCGCTGAACTTTTAATGCTGTAAATGACCAAAAGTCGCATTAAACAACCACTATATGGGTATTGGTTGAAAGGGCTAAACTAGAAGAAGCCGATTTTTTTCTTTTCGACGCCATCTTGAAATCAAAGATGGCGTCTTCCGCTGAACTTTGAAATGCTGTTAGTCACTGAGAATCGCATGGAAGGCCCACAATATTGGTATTTGGTGAAAGGGCTAAACTACAAGAAGTCGAATTTCGCTATCGGACGTCAACTTGAAATCCAAGATGGCAGCTTCCACTGAACTTTAAAATGCTGTTAATCACTGAAAATCACATGAAACTTCCACAATATGGGTATAAGTTGAAAAGGATGAACGAGTAGAATACAAATTTCGCAATTAGGCGTCATCTTGAAATCCAAGATTGCGGCTTCCACTGAACTATAAAATGATTGAAATCATTGAAAGTCACTAGAAATTCCCACAATATGGTCATTGGGTAAAATGGCTTAATCAGTTTAAGTGGAATTTCACTATCACATCCTCTTGAAATCCAAGATGGCGACTTTCGCTGAACCTTAAAATGCTGTAAATAACTAAAAAACCGCATGAAACACCCACGATATGGGTATTGACTAAAAGAGCTAAACTAGAAGAAGTCAAATTTTGCTATCAGGTGCATCTCGAAATCCAAGATGGCGGCTTTCACTGAACTTTAAAATGCTGTTAAACACTGAAAATCGCATGAAACTCCCACAATATAGGCATTGTGTGAAAGGACCAAACGAGTAGAAGTCGAAGTTTTCTATCAAACGACATCTTGAAATCCAAGATGGCGGCTTTCACTGAGCTTTAAAATTCTGCAAATGACTAAAAACCGCACGAAAGCTTTACAATATTGGTATTCGTTGAAAGGGATAAACTAGAAGAACCAGACCCTGATTGTTTTTGGCAACCCGCTCGAACATTTTGTGTTGTTCAAATCGAACGATTCTTTCCTCAACTTTGTTTTTTCTTTGTACTACATTTTTATCATGTTTTTGATGCATTTAGCACTTTTCTTGTTTTGTCGATAGTTTTTGTTTTTTGCCATTTGCTATTTATGTCATTGTATTATGTCTATCATGCTAATATGTCTAAATTGAATTGGTCCTATTAAAGCGAAAAATATAAGGTTATGTTGTTTCTGTTATTTGTTTGATTTAGGGACATGTGTCAAAATCGGATGTTTCCAAAATCGAATGTTGCCAAAAACGCTCGGGGTCTGTATTGTGGTTGCTTTGTGCGATTTTGGGTCACTTACAGAATTTCAGAGTAAAGCGGAAAGAGAAAATCGACTACTACTCGTTTAGCCCTTTCACCCAATACCAATATTGTTGAGGTGTCATACGATTATAAGTCATATACAACATTTTAAAGTTCAGTGGAAACCACCATCTTGAATTCGGATGGCGTCAAATAACGAACTTCCACTTTTACTGGTTCATTTCTTTCAAATAATACCCATATTGTAAGGGTTTGAGGCGATTTTCAGTCATTTACAGTATTTTCAAGTTGAGTGGTAGCCGCCATCTTGGAATTTAAGATGGCGATGGACAACGAAATTCGACTTCTACTCGTTTATTACTTTCACCTAATAACAATTTTAATAAGGTTTCATGATATTTTCAGTTATTTACAACTTTGAAAATAAAAGCGGAAGCCGCCATCTTGTACTAATGATGGCGTCAAGCAACAAATTTTGTTCCTCCTATTTGAACTCTTTCACTCAATACTCATATTGTAGAGTTATTCATTCCACTTCCGGTAATTCGAAGTTTTCATAGATTTTTATAATTTTTTATTATTTTAACTCAAAATCAACACACAGAACTTATCAAAAATGTTTAAAAATGGGAATTCTAATTCAATTATGTGCTATCTAATCTGAGCGTGTCCTGATTTGACATCTTGATCGAGAACTGTCACTAAGTTTTATGGCGGTTTTATAATCAGGCACTGAGTGCTATTATAAAACATGCAAAAGACAGCTTGGAGCAAACTTCTAAGTTTGTGTTTTATTATAGTTTAAATAACTAAAACAGTATGTTCAATGGAAGATTTATGGGCGTTTTCAAAACTATCTAAAAACAGATGGTCGATTCAAGAATATAGGCATTTTGCATGACCATAATAAAACCATCATAAAACGAGCTGCACAAGAAAAGCCATAATAAAACCATAATAAAACATCGAAATGCTAGTTAGCTTGATCTGTGTTACTTGGGATGTAACCGCAAAGCATTAATTCATGAAAAGCGAAGAAATTGATTTTAAAAATAAAATTTAAAGTAGTCCAATAAATTTCTGCAATTTCTGCAGTAAATCAGTGATTGAAATCCTCACCAATATTCTCATCAGAGGCATTCAAAATACACACTTTGAGGCCTCGCATAGCTATACAGGAGACGATACATATACATTCATTCAAACCTCCCCCCATGAGGAGGATCTGCTCCGAGAGACACTATCCGTTTGCTGCCTCGAACGAACTCTCTCAACATTCGATTGCTACATGATGCATGAAGAAGACGAGGCACACATACTCATTTACGTTATTGAATTTGAATAACTCCAGCCGATAGCTGTTGTTGAGAAGAACATCTTCAATCTCGCCGCAAAGGTTGAGGCAACAACAAAAACAACCGAACTTATTGCGTTGCACGGCCCGCAACGTATAGTGCAAAGAGGGGGGAGGAAAAAGAAACGAAAAAACTAGCTGCCTGCGTGCGGTTGCTGTGCAATAATAGCAATAGCAGAAAAACCTCACGCATTCGATCCAGGCACAAACGAAGAGACTCGGGTTCGCTCTGCCTTTTGAATTTGCTTCCCTCAAGCTTGTAACAGGAGATGAGAGAGAGTCATTCGTTTGGTTTTTTGGATTCGCTGCCTCGAATGTATACTGCTTCTTGAAGGCGGGCCATATTGAGAGCGTATGCATCATCGGTTTTGTCGTTTTCGCTGCCTCAAAGCAACCTTTGCTTCCGAGTAAAGCAGTGAGCGAGAGAAGGTTGATCAATTCATGCTCAGCAAAATTCAATCACTGCAGTAAATAGTAAAAATAATCGAAAAATATTGAAAAAAGTGATCAATATTACCCCGGATTACGGTACCCAACATTCAAGATATTGTCAAGATTATGCATCAGATTGAGATGAGACTTTGAACATGAGAGTTTCGAGGATCGAGTAATTTATTTGAGGTTTCAAGTTTTGGGCTTTTGTGGAGTTGAAGACTTCTTCATAGAATCTTGATTTCTCAATTCTGTATTTTATTTACTATTCATACGTCCACAGCCAAAACTTATGTCTGAACACGGAGAACAATAAAAGATTGTTTTTATTCCTCTTGTTTTTGGTCATGTTTTCCATTATGTTAACAAATAAAAGTATTGAAGTAATAGAACAAATATACAAACCAAATTCCATTTTTCAGTCCAATCCTGCGCAAGTTTTGAACCAACCGACAGAACTTTTCAAAAATTTAACCCATGTTATTTGTATATTAAATAAATCATCTGGAAAATTACGATTAGATACGTTGCGAAGTTTTTTAAATATTGCAGTTTGAATTTTCATAAAAAATGTTTCTTATTCAAAACTTACTTCAGAAATAGGGTGGGTGTGCCTAATTTGGCATGTGTGCCTAATGTTAACATACACTGAAAGAATTCTTCACATGAACGCTACGTGTAAATGTACATAAATTTATGTCACTATGAAAATTACGTGGAGCCTACGTGAATTTCAGAAAACAAACAGAGCTCGCACTGCTAGCATAATTCACGTAATTTTCATTTGAGTTGTACGTAAAAATAACGTAGATCGAATGTGAAAAGGTATTCGTTCTTCTTCATGACCTTCACTTTACTTAAATAAATACATAAAATCAGCCTTCTCAGCACTATAAATTTTTCATATTTTTTTATGTTTTCTTTCACGTAGATTTAAAGTTAATGAGCTTTTTGGAATAAAGTGAATATAACATAGAATGAACCAACTCCTTCTATACTCAGCAGATTACTGGATCAAGTGATTTATTATCGGCTTCCAAGTTCTTTACGTAAATAAAGCAAAAACTCAATTAATCAACCCCTACATGAAAATCCAAAATAAATTAACGTCTCCTTTTCGGCTAAGTGTATTGTTTGAATTTACATGTGTGTTAATTTTTAAAAATTGTGACGTTATTTGCCAACTACAAAAAAAATTATAATGTTGCCGGATCAGGGAAACATATCAAAACTACTTCCCAATGAAATGTTATTATTTTATTAAGATTTAGCTTTGATATCAAAATCTTCGTTATTGTCGTTCCGAAAAAAATATAAATATAACTAAATAACCTTTATAATCTTATATGTTTAATCAATTAAACATTGCATTTGAAGCGTTTGGCAGGGAACTCCTCGCTTCATTCCTACCTTTGCTTCAGTATCTTTCGCGATGTTTACCACATGGTTGGATTGGCCGTATTTTCGTAATAAAATGAAATTTTTTTGGAAACATTTACTTTTAAAAGTAATCGTTTCTGAAATTGGTAGAAAAAATACAGTCATGCAATGTAAGAATGAAATTAAAAAACAATCACAATACTTATCTCTGCGTAGCTCAAATGTTTCCACGAAACACATTCAGTAAAAGTAAGCAACTAAAAAGTCACAGCAGTCCATAAAACATGCATAGGCACTCACATGTGTAAACCAAAAATATATTCGTACGTCACGCAAAATAACAAAACGTAGCAATGTGTACATTTTATTTTCCACACGCAAAATAATTTTCACTTAAAAAGTAAGTGACATCTGCAGTAAATTTTAGCCATACGTAATTTCATTGAATTTTAATTGATGGGTCAAGTGAATTCACTTAAGTGACCGGTCAGGTGAATAACACTATGACGTTCGAGTGAAATTTATCTGAATTTCTAAGTAAGTTTCAAGTTAATTATCTGTCGTGTTTTAAAATAAAAGAACATTTATAGAACACCACTTCGATTTCAAATACTTACATTACGCTTTTGCCATAAATTTATAGATTGGAAAATTCCATCGTAATTCCAAGGCAGATCGGTTACTGCGGATAGTGCAACTTCTAAATCTTCCCTGCTGCAAACCAGAAAATCTGTCCAGTCCAACCCACAAGCTGAAACATGATAAAACCTTAAATAACTTTTTCTTATATCACGTTTAACACAAATTACCGCCAAAATCGCCTAGTAAAGAATTGGGAAAATCCAAATTCAGCATAAGCTTTAAACGCTGCTCTTTAAAATTTGCCATTTTGAACTCAGAAAATAAACACAATTACAATCCGACATTCACTTGAATTTCAAGTGATGGGGAAGTAATATTTTTGCTCACATCAAATTAAAGTGACGACTGAAGTGAATGTGGATGAATTCACTTGGAATTTAAGTAATTGCCAAGTGAAATGTATATGTCGCACTTGAATGAAAGAAAATCACTGGGTCCTTGTTTTTAAGTGAAAAATCATGTGTATTTTAAGAGTGAATTTGGGTTCAGTGCATTACAAAATACGTATTCTTAAGATTGCCAGAATTTTTTCAGCACGTATCCGGGCCGGACAAACAGGGCTATTTTTATATAAAAACCTGGCAAAATCCGGGCATTCGATTTCAAATTGACGACCATAAATCCAGGCAATATCCGAGCAAATTTGGTCTTAACTCAGAAATTCCTCAACAAAAATCAAGAAACAAGTATGAAAAAAAAATGTTCACATAAAAACTCATCGATAGATTTTGAACCATCTTTTAGGCTTCATAAAAAACCCTCTCATTATAATTTTTACAAAACTTGCTCAAAAAATTTCGTTTTGAAGGTGTTTGTGTTTGTTGTTGTATTTTTGTTTAATTTGCCAATAAAAGTGAATAAATCCGGAAGAAATTCGGGCATTTTTCAATGAAATCTGGGCAAACGGGTCGGGCCGGACTGTTCTTAAATTTAGCGTGATAAATATCCGGGCAAACCCGGATAAAACCGGGCAACCTGGCAACCTTACGTATTCTTCACTGTAAATAAGACATTCCCGTCTTTCTTACTAAACACTACTATGTATTCGGCACGAATGCCATAAGGATGGTGAAGTGTCACTATAAAAATTAAAAAAAAAAACTATCATAAACGCCAGCCAGCCGGCGTGTTCCAAACTTGCTGAAATTTTTTTAAATTTCTCAATTCTGCAATCGTTTGAGAAACATAGCGCAATTTCCCGGCATGTTTCGGTAATGTGTCACTTTCAGCTTACCATCTTACCAGCTTAGCATCTGAAATTCTATTTTTTCGGTTCTTTTGAAAGGCGTGATTCGATACATGTGTCATGAAACTTATAGTATGATTATTATTATTTCCTATTTCTATACCAATGTAAGTCATCAATATTACATGAATGGTTTCGATAAAAAAAATTATCTAAAACTATGCTTCCTGCAAATAAAAAATTAACCATAGTTTTGCATTTAACAAACTGAGTCGATTAATTAGCTTAGCTTAGCCTGTTTGACTATTTAGCAACCCCTTGTGCCTGAATACTCTTAAATAATAATTTTGAAATTGGCAGAAACAGAGATAAGTTATTTACACCAGCTATAAAAACCGTCTATTCGTCTACGATAAGCTTGCCAGATTGCCCGGTTTTATCCGGGTTTGCCCGGATATTTGATGCAAAATTTCAAAAGAGTCCGGTCCGGCCTGGTTGCCCGGATATAGTGAAAAAAGTCCGGATATTGCCCGGATTTTTCCACAATTTTCACAAAGAAACCAAAAAAAACAAAGTTTTTGAGTAAGTTTCAGCAAAATCGATTATCTGTATGGAAATTTTCAACGGTTGTTTCAAATAATTTCGCTGATTTACTTTTATAAACCTTTTAATATATAAGTGTTCCCAAAAATTGTTGGAAGTCTGTAATTACATTAATAGAATATTTATTTCGACTTTTTTTGCATTTTTCTTTGCTTTTATATATAATAACACCTAAATTTTGCCTGGTTTTTGCCCGGTTTTTGGATTTGAAAAATTGAAATCCATGCCCGGATTTTGCCAGGTTTTTTTTGAAAAAATGCCCGGAATTGCTAGGCCCGGATGGGAGTGGAAAAAAATCTGGCAACCTCAGTCTACGAATCCATATTCAAGTATTCAAGGAAGGGACTTTGTAAGTAGAGGAAGGGAAAGATCAGGCTCCATTTTGGTAAAAGGTGCCATCATGTTTTCCTACTATGCTCTCAGAAAATTTCCTAAGGAAACTTCTAGGAGGCTTCAAAAAAGTTTTATGGAACATATTAAGAAATGCATTGAATCGGTGTTATAACCAATCATTTTTATTCAACAGTTAAAATGTCACCCTTTAGTGCATGACTTTTTTTAAATGAGTATTGCAATGATTGAATAAGTGAAATAATGTCATTTTTGTTCGAATAACAAAACTAAACAGGTTTGAAGCCGTTTTATAAGAGTTTTGCCCCATCAAGGTTTAAAAATTGTTTCGGTTTCGAAATCTGAAGAATTAACCTTCAAAAACTACTTTTTTCCTCAAAAATAAATTTATTTGATTTTGCATTTTTTCTGCACATTTTTTTTGGTATCTCTCACATACATTGAAATATCGTGATGAAAATACCACAAGTCAATTTCTACGGATAGAATTATTTCATTTAGCTCGTTCTTCAGTGTAAAGTAACGCAATCGAAGAAAAAGGAAAGGATTTTTTTTCGGTTTACATTCGATCTAAATCTAAAAAAAGGGAGTTATTCCTTTTTCTAGGTAACGTGCAACACGCATGTTTTGAGTGTTAAAATAAATTGAACAACGCCTATGTAATATTGGAGCCAACGAACATAATTTTTTTGGGGTCATTCAAATTGAAAAGTGTTTCATGTTACCCCAGAGTCGATGATATTTAAATTGAATATCTTGAAAAAAAGCTTGAGCTCTTGAATGATATTTTTAAAATATTCTTCCAGACATGCCGAGAACAGCATTAAAGTCTGCTTCATTTAATATTGGAACAAATTCTTTTGCTCATTGTGGCGCTCCTAGTGGACGGATTTGGAAACTTTTTTCACCCACGTGTCGGGAAATTCATTACCTTTCACCATGTATTTATGTCATAACACCAAACGATAGCATTTTGTAAACAACCGCCATGGAAGCCGAACGGAGAGATCAAATTGTGCACAGTTTTCTTACGAGTACGAGTACGAGAATTTCTTCGAAACAGCAATGAATAATTTTTTTAATTTTTTTTCATGAAAGAGTAAAGAAAATGCTACATTTGTATGAAAAACAAATTATGAATTCGTTAATAAATGACTGAACTACACGCAATTGTTTGTGTTCCAATATTAAATGAAGCAGACTTTACATCCGTCGAACTTGGTCAGCACTTGGTCGTACAGCTTTCGAGCACGGATTCTGGCCACATTGTTCTGCTTCAGCGTCCGATTTGACTGTTTGCTGGCTCGGAATGACCTTATTCCTTCCCGGAGACGAATTCGTCGCACCGTACTGTGAGCGGCCTGGAGCTTATTGGCCAAATCGCGGTCTGAAAATTTGGGATTCCTCTTGACGGCCTTGATGACTTTCCCACGCAGTTTCCGGTCGACAGTTCCACTCCGACGCTTCGAATGCGGCTTCCGAGTCGTCGTCAATGTTTCCTTGTACTGCTTGATAACACGCCATACGGTATTTCTGGGCATTTTAAGCTGTTAAGCTAGCTTCGATGCCGACAACAATGGATTTTCAAGAAAACTGTGCACAATTTGATCTCTCCGTTCGGCTTCCATGGCGGTTGTTTACAAAATGCTATCGTTTGGTGTTATGACATAAATACATGGTGAAAGGTAATGAATTTCCCGACACGTGGGTGAAAAAAGTTTCCGAATCCGTCCACTAGGAGCGCCACAATGAGCAAAAGAATTTGTTCCAATATTAAGTGAAGCAGACTTTACAAGGAGCTCTAATAATTCGGTTTAGTTTAAAAAAATAATACACTACGCCACAGAAATCTAGAAGTTTTGCAAATGTGTCACATGTACATGACCAAAAATTCTGTGAACAATCTAAACATATTCGACCAATTCTATAAACACCCAGAACATCAAACTAAAAGCTTACAGAATGGACACATAGAACAAAATGAACATACTTCCATCGATCAAAGCGCAAAAACACATCACAGTAGCTTGTTACCGCCATAGATAAACTACCAAAATCTCTTTTCGTTAGATATCAATATATATTTTTTCTAATTCAAACTTTCATATAATGTTTTTCCATATCATTTGACGTTACAGCATGTGCAAACTACCGATCGACCAGCAATGTGACAATAGACTAAACTAATAAACTGACAAAGGACAGATACATTATTGTAAGTAGGACCAAGCAACACTAAGAACATTTATAACACTGTTAAATTTTACTGAAACTATTAAACTATCTCAGTTTCCCTGAAGATGGTGCCCGCAAGCACCGAAACGTTGGACAAATAATAAATTTCTATGCTCGGATTTTAAAGACTGCTTGGCTATTACTATAAATAAAAAAAACTTAGCGTTCATAAATTTTAAAATTTCAGACACATTAAAAACTTTCAACTCAAGTTGGAGAAAATCGATGTTATGTAACCAAATTTCATTCTAGAATCGAGCAGAGCTCAATGACCTTTTCGTTCCTTTCACTCTGACAGCATCTGTTCCAATCTGCAATAAAACAACTTCATTTTCTTTTACGACATCCTAAATTGAACATTTTCCCCATCATCATCAGTGGCATCTGTAATGTTTTACACCGCAAACGAAGAACTGCATTCATGTTTCATAAATTTTCGATGTCATTGTTGGATGGGCGCTCTCTTGTTTGATGGGTTCATGTGCATCTCCAGGGCAGTACAGAAGTGATGTAATAATAATCATAAACGGTATGATTGGATTTTTTTGACATTTGGTGTATTTCAAACTACGAAGGGAAACAATTTATTTGATTGCCAGGTGAAATAAAGCGGCTTTATATTGGTGTAATCAGTTTACATTTCCTCATTTAATTATTTCCAGATTCCTAACAATTTCCCTAGTATACTCTACATGAACCATGCACGTGTGAAACTGTCATTTCATCAAACGTTTGTTTTCAAATAGTTCAATAAAAAACTAATTGATTTTTTTCTCTTTTTTGCAGGTTGGTACCTTCTCATCATTTTAGCTGATTATTTATCGAGTGTAAGGTAAAAATTAATGACGAAAAAATCAAATTCCGCCTTTTCAAAGTAACAGTTAAAAAGTTAAGTTTGAGACTAGAAAAAAATAGATCAAATGAAACTTCCTAAACAACTTGAGTTGATGCAATAAGGAGATTGCCTTGAAAAAGGCAACTCTTATTATTTGTTATCACTTTTGGGACAAAAAATCAGTCAACATAGTTAACCCTATCATTAAAAATTATGACAACAGAAAAAAACAT
Organism: Uranotaenia lowii; assembly: GCF_029784155.1. Classification (NCBI taxonomy): domain Eukaryota; kingdom Metazoa; phylum Arthropoda; class Insecta; order Diptera; family Culicidae; genus Uranotaenia; species Uranotaenia lowii. The sequence goes on along the minus strand of NC_073693.1, from coordinate 230,214,691 downwards.
CAACTCATGAAACCAGCCTGTTTACTAATCTCCTTCTGCAGTCAATTGGCACTTTGACAATGTCATCGGTTTATGTGCCAGATAGGGATCAGCTTTTTTTTGGGGTATCTACCTACCCGAACATTAAAATCCGGTTTGTTTCACTTTACATACTAATTAGTGGACACGCACGTTCCAAGATTGTTTTACGACACTAGATTTGCGTTTTTAAGGGAAATAACGAGTATGGCAACCATCATGACGGGTCACTTTACTGCGGCACTTTGGGCTATCATTGTTGAAAAATAAATTGACACTCGAAACTAGTGATTCTGAACATAATACTTGACACAACAAGCAGAGAAACTCAAGTGAAACTTTTAGAATCGACAGATAAGAGATTTGGAGACAGCATTGAAGTTTCAAATGCGTTTTTAAATTTTATCTCCAATCAAATCACTTTTTTTTTGTCAAAAATATATAAAATCATCTGATCTGGTTTGCTTTGCTACACCTTCCAAAATTAAACGAAATTTGTAAAAATAGTTCATTTGTAAAGCTGCAGATAGAGTTTAAAATTGCAAAACACTTCTTGATGTATTCTAGAAATTTATTTCTAGACTTAAAAACTTCACTTCAATCTAGTTTAAACCAGTTTACAGTGTTGTCATTTCTTAAAAGTTCAACTTCAAGGCGTTTGAGGATTTGTCCAATCGAAGTGAAATTTGGCATAGTTTGTTATCTTGATTGGAATATTAATAATAGATGAAGGGAGCAGTGAATTTTGGCTTTCAAAAACCTTCATATAGCTTAGGGCCACCCTAATGCCTATGCATTAAATTTAAAGCTTAAAAAGTATATTTTGCAGTAAATATTAAAAACAAACGATGTCAAATTTTCAAAAACAATTAACTTTGTAAACAACATTTAAGAGCTAACTAAATAAGCTGAAACTTCGCATTCCGGAACATATCCCTATTTATGGACCACCCAAATGTACATGTGTGTGTAGTTTTTCATAATTACTTTACAATTCGTAAGATTATGTTTAATAGGGTGCATTTCAGACCTTAACGGGGTGTTTAGTTTTCCGTACATATAGGCTGGTTTTCAGCTTTCGAAATACGAACTAAAATACATTTTCCAGCGATTTTATCTACATTACATATGATCTTGTTTATAGCTGTTTTTGTTCCACTTTCCGGATTGGCCTTCGGGTGTCAAAGTAAACCCTCTCTATAAGTTGAAGTTTAAGTTTATTATTCGAAATTACGGTAGCCTCAAAGTTACATATTTATATATTTTTATATTTCCTTGAGGAAAAAATAACAGATAACAGGTCTATCTTTTATTGCTATCTTCTTAGCACCGATCATGAATATCGGCTTTTTGGAGCCGATTTTTTAATCGTGAGCAAGTAACTCTAGAGATCAATTAATTAGTGAGAAGCTCTTGTGGCTTCGGCCGATCACGGAGAAAAAAGACGGATTATGAATAATGGATTGAACTATAGATTCCTAGTAGACTTCTCACATCGAACTATGACTATGATAGATTAAATTTTAATGGTAAAATTGATTGAACGGAAAATATGATTGATTCAACTACAGCTGTATAATTTATTCTAGACATTCAACTATCAATATAATAGATTCAACTATATATTTCTTGTTGAACTTCAACAATTAACTATAAATATGATATATTCAACTGTAATGGTATTATTGACATTTAAACTCCTATCAAAAAGAAAAAAAAAAGTATTATTGACACAACTGTAAATATGATAAATTCAAATACAAATGTTGGATGGAATCTAGGTATTGAACTAAAATATAGTAAATTCAGAAGAATTATCATCACATACCAAATTTTTGTTCGACTACGGGCCAACTACTAACAAAAATTTGGTAAATAATGATAATGCTTCTGGTAGATTCTACCCGTTTTTTTCACCGTCTTTCCTTTCTTCCAGCTATCTATCCGTCTATAATCTATTTCATAACATTAAGATGTTCTTACTTAAAATGACATCACTTTTCACCGGTAAGGCCGAAAAAATTAAGTAACAAACAAAAACTACAGTGATTCATCTCTTTATAAAAAAATAAATGTAGATAAAATACGAAAAAAAAACTTTAAATACATAGTTGAACGAATAAAAAAATCAATTATTCATAGAATTAAATTTGATTCAATCATAATTATAATTTAATCAACCATAGCACCATAGTAAGCACCGTAGATAGAAATGCCTCATGGGGGGAGTGTTTGGTGCTAATTTTTTTCCTTTAACATTTTTGCTTGAAAAATGCATACATATAAAATATTAAAATAAAAGTATCTCGTTATTCGGGTTAAAGTTCATTTATATCAATAGTCATTCATTTATAATCACTATATTTAAAGTGTTCAGTTCTTTTGAAGCTTAAAAAAAATAAATGAAGGATCTTGAAGGCTTCATTTAAAAGAATAACTTGTGTTCAAGTCGATTGGCCTTCAGCTTGAAGAATTTAGTGTTTCCAGAATGTTCCACAACAAATGACTCAAGAATGTTTCAGAGGTTATTCCACGTGCTTTTGAATGTTCTGGAATTATTCATAATCGATTGTTCGAAGGTTCCAGAGCAATCTGATTTTTTCTAATCTTCGTGTTCCCGTTCTTTCCAGAACATTCGATGCACTTATAGAGGATGTTTGCGTAGCGAGACGAGTCAGCTACCTTTCGAATTCCGTGCGCGTTACATTATTCGTTTTAGAACAAATTCGTGATTTTAAGTAAACATTCGCCTTGTTAAAACATCATTCCTATAAATTTGAAGTGTGATAAATTCCTAATAACTTTTGTAAATAGAGTCATTGAGAAAATAAAAACCCTTTTTAAGCTAGAAACCAGTGCGTTTACTTTCTCCAGAAAAATACAGTCCACTAGTCTAAACAACTTGTTTGAGGTTCAAATCAGAATTATTTTCAACTCTTATAAACTCCAGATACATCCAGACTTTAGTCAAATTTTTGTGGAAACTTAAATCCACTATACAAATAATGTAAAACAACAAACCAATAACATATATCTCCAGCTAAATTTTCCTGAACCAGAAATTTAAATACAGGTTTTTTCCCATCAACAATTAATTATCTTTATTATTATATTTCATTATTAAAATCCTGTGAAAGAAATATTAACAATTTAGATTTTTCAAACAATGCAATCTTGAAAATTATTTCAAATTTTAGTGAAAATGATTTTTGTGATTTGGTTATGGGCAATATTGAATTTTAATTCCGAATATGAATCTTTTTGAAGATATTTTAAGATAAGTCTGAATAAAAATTCTGAATTCCTTATTTGAAATTGATTTCTGAATCTTTATTCTAAAGGCGAATTTCTCAATAACTTTGAACCAGGAACGGGATTTTATAACAGAATCCTTAACCAGAAACCATTTATTTGAATTTTGAATCTTTGATTTCTTATATGGAATCTTTCTTCGATTTTTTCTTCGTAATTCATATAGTGAATCTGAATGAAGATTCTGAATGATGAAACTCTGATATTTCAATTCTAGTTTACCACTTTGGAACTATTTAAGTATCAATTCTGCAGAAAAATTAAAAGTACAAATTTCAAATTCAAATCTTAAAATTGATTGTTATTTAAAATATTTTCTTTCAATATCCCGGAATGACGAGTTTTTAACATGGAAATTGATTCTTAATTTGTATTACGTGCAAAACCATGATTCAAATCCGATTTTTCCCAATGATGAACCGAACTGAAAAACCCCAGCAAACGTTTTAGAAGGTATATTGCAGGGACGACAGAATTATTCAAACGAATATACCAGATGAAAAGATTGTATTAAACTTACCAGAATAGCATATAGCTACAAAAGTGTGAACCGTTTTTACAAAAGGTATAAGTTATTTTTTACAAATATTTTAAGTTGTAATAGGTAAGCTGTTGTGTATGTTGTCAAATTTAAGGGAAATAGGGAAAATTTTATGTAATTATCTAGTTTGGTAAAATTTTTATTAACAAATACACATTGACCTGATGAAACCAAAGTTGAGCTGCAATGACATTTTTGCTCGATTACAGGACCTTGTATTCTCGGATCGATTTTTCAAATACAAAAACGTTCTCCGAGACCTCAAACGTGCATGCGATTCGGCTCAGGTAGTCTTTGACTTCCTACGTTTAATCCGTAAAAGACCCGACTCTCTGGTTCCGTAGAACTATCATTGAAAAGGAGAGAGGTCTCAGACCCGACAAGACCTAATCATTAAGGAGACCCCCTCTCGGCGCGACCAATACGGCCTTGCTATGGTCCGCCGATAGTGTCAAAGAGGGAAGACGCCTTATGATTTAGTACGAAACTCTACAGCTTGTCTCTTAAAACTAAGCTCCGCGTTCCTTTCGTTTTCCCAGTATCAGGTCGGCCATGACACCCAGATAAGGGGTCTCCTGCTACTGAGCTAGTTGTCCGGGAGTATTGGGCCACCAGGTTTTAAATAGTGGCGATATATCTACAATGACAAGATTCCTACGATTCGATCTCCCCACGAAAAGTAAAATAAAAGATTTTAAGCAATTTGAGTAAAACGAATAAGAAAGTCCGATATCTTACCACGATGCAAACTTATCAGTTGATATGATCCACGCTAGAGCTCTATAGGAGAAACTTCCTTTTATCGAACCGGTCAAAGGAAGAAAGGGACTGACAAGGCAAGGCTTGCAGTGGTGCAGTACCTATTTTACCCTTGTTTATCGTACATGTTAGAGAATATTTGAAAACAAAAATTCGGACAAAACTATGGGCTTTTGAATGCATAATTTTAACATGAAACTAGCGTCAGTGATTTTTTTTCCAAAAACGTTTATAGAACGGTTTGGATGGCTAGTCCCTGTTACTGACCTGTTGATCTGGTACAGAAAGCTTCAAGAAAGAAAAAAAGAAGACTTTAAACTGTTTTTTCGTTGAATCATAGATTTATGGAAGAATATTCAGAGAAATCTTCGTTGCATAAATTGATTATTTACCAGTTTATCAAATGATTTCATGCTTCATAATTTTCCATGAACAAAGTTAAAGGCGTAAGAACTATACTGGGCTTGTTATATAGCTCAGTTGGCAAGTCAGTTCCTTTCTGAGCAGTGAGTGGTCAACGAGTTCGAGTCCAAGAGAAAACATTAAACATAATCATACCGGGTAAGTTTTTCAATAAGTGTGTCCACCTACAGCAACTTTAATATAAAGTCGCGAATGCTATGAAAATGGTAAAACGACTATTTACAGAAAAACAGTTCATCCGAAGCCATGGGGTCTGGGTATGGTGTACGCGCTGCATTGGTGGATACATACAAAGCTACCGTCCCTTAACTCATTTTAGGAATTATCAAAAATCACACATTATTTACATTTTGAATTGCCAACAACCATTGAAAAAATTAAATTACACATATGTTTGTGTACAAATTTTTAAAGAAATTCTCATTTGAAAAGCCCACAGGCAAACAAGGTTGCATCGGTTTGACCGTACAAAATCATGGAACAGACGCCATTCCAAAGAAAGAACGAGGCAATTATTTTATACATGCTTGCATCAATAATGACGATTGACGCATAAATATGTTTAATATAAAGATTCTTATTTTACAAATCCATAAACGATCTATTAAAATGGAAATGTTTCATTTGCAGAGAAGAAAACAAACATTTTACCATAATAACTTGCCACGGTGAAAAAAATGCCGGGACACTTATTCTGTTGATGTTATTCCCACTGCAGCTGATTGCATCAATTGAGATTAATGAGAAAACGAGTGTCGGTCATCGAGTTTTTTATGCAAGGAAATGGTAACGGTTCAATGTTCAGCACCATTGGATTGCAACTCCTCGACGTCAAAGCATGATTGCGTTTTGATGATCATGACGAAGATGCTCTAGTTTTGCTTTCTGCACTCCAGTTTAATGTTCATTAATGATATGGTTGTTAGAGTGTTTATTTTGAGAAAATTATCACTTATACTGTACTTGAATGAAAAAAGAAATGTTGATCAAGCATTATTATGACAGTCTTGTATTCAAATAAACAAACATATTTTTAGGTAAAAACGCAACCCATCCACTTAAAAAACTGCCAGTGATGATGGGGTAATACCATTTCCTGTTACCAGATATCCGGAACGAGCACTTCCCTTGCTCAGTACAACGTCGCTTCGACCAACGACACGATTTAACAGGTGCCAATGGTCAACCACCACTCAGATGACCTCGATAGAAAGTCTTCCTCCATAAATCTTTACTGGGTGGCCAGCTGCCGGCAGCCCAAGGCAGATGTTTCAATTCCCCCTGTATAAAATTTTTAACATTTCCAAGCGTGAAACCTGTTTATTTGCCTACAAGAGAGTACGCTTCGCAATCGGTTGTTACTTTCAAGTTGGTCGGTTGAAAGTGAAATTGGCCTTTGCTGCCGTTGAATCATCCCGAGAAGTGAGGGTTACGAGGCTGCTGATGTAATAACTGCTGATTATCGTATCGTGTTTTGTGTATGTTCCTAAATATTTTTTTTGGCTTATTTGTGGAATGATAAGTATTAGCTCTGGTAGCTATGTTGTTCCATACAACAATGGTGATTTACCATATTAAAAGTTAACATCAATGTTATCAAAATAATCAGGAAACAAAATATTATTTAAACAATATTCATGTTCAAACAAAAAAATCAAGAATTAAGGTTTTTTTTTGTGATGGTCCCACAGGTTCATTTGGGTCCTTCCTACGCATCTTTAGAAGTGGGAGGGACAGTTTATCCTTAGGATTATTCATATTGTTTACTTTATTGTATCAATTTCTGTACGACTTATTCGTCTTACTCCCGCGTATGTCCATCACCGTACAATTTCTATCTGATGCTTCGTCAGATCTTCATCACTATTGTATTATCCATTTTAGGATTAGTCCTTTTCTCAAATTATCTGTTTCACGTAATTTATTGCCAGGTTCTTAAAAGTGTTTAAGTTTGGGCTGTCTTTGATGCTTCTTGGTAGGTTGTTATACATTTTCAGTCCGTTATAGAACACAGAACGTTTTGTCATCTCTTTTTTCGAGTTTGGTAATCTTAAATCATGTGCTCTTCTTGTATTGCATCCGTGTACATTAATTCCGTACTGCAGACCGTCTGATAGATAAGCTGGAAGCAATCCTTTAATCATTTTGTAGATAAAAATCAAACTGTTATACGCAATCCTCTGCTTAACTGACAACCATTGCAGCAAATCAAGCATTAAAGCACTAGGAGTGTATCTGTTGCATCGTAAAACTACTCGCATTATTTTGTTTTGTATTCTTGCAGCCGCTTTCTTTGTGTTTCTGATGCATGAAGCAATATCGTAGCACAATAATCAAAGTGTGGCATAATAACAGATTTCACGTAAGTTATTTTTGACCAAAAAGTCATATATCTATTTATTTGACAAAGTACACCATATTTAATGGCAATTTTCTTTATGATGTAGTCGATGTGAGCTATGAAATTTAGTTTTTCGTCGATTTGTACTCCTAAGTATTTAACCTGACGTACTTTTTCGTCGACACAACCATCAATTAACAATTCTGGACAAACTCCACTCTGACGATTTCCAATAATCATCCAGCTGGTTTTATTTAAATTAAGGCACAGTTTTCTATGCTTTAAAAACTCTGCAATGTTTCTCAAATCTGAATTTGCCTTTGACACCACAAGCTCTAAGTCTTTACCACTCCAGCAGGAGACGGAATCATCTGCGAACAGTTTAAGGCTACCATGACGTAAGCAACTTTTCATGTCATTGATGTAGAGTATAAATAACAAGGGACCCAATACACTTCCTTGGGGAACCCCTAGACTGTTTTCTCTGAATTGAGAGTAAGATGAACCATATTTTGTTCGTTGCATTCTGCTATTCAAGTAATTCTTAAACCAGTTTAAAACCGTTCCATTTATGCCATATTTCATCAGCACTTTTACAAGTTCTAATCGATCAATTGTCTCGAATGCTCTTTTGAAGTCTAGAAACACAGCCACTGTGTATTTACCGTCCTCAATATTAATTTTCCAATTACGAAGTAGTAGGTTTACAGCAGATTCAGTAGAATGCTGCTTCCTAAATCCTGACTGCTCAGCAATCAAAATGTCTTCACGCTCAATAAAGCGTAAGAATTGCATTTTGACTGCTAATTCTAGGACCTTTTCTTGAATTTCCAACATGTTTATCGGTCGATATGATGAAGCCTCTCGTGCCTCTTCTGTTTTCAATAGGAATCACCGTTGAACATTTCCAGGTGTCGGGTACTATCCCTGTTTGAAGACTTGTGTTTATGACATCTCTCAATGGAATTGCTAGTACAGGTAATTTTTTTTTTTTGTTCCGATTATAGTCGTTTTACCATCTTTATGGCATTCGCGACTTTATCAACGTTGCAGTTGGCGGATCGTTATTGAAAAACTTATCCGGTACAACTGTGTTCGATGTTTGTTCTTGGGCTCGAACTCGCGGACATCACAAGCCCGTTCAGTATAGGTAATGAATCTTTAAAAACTTTGAGAGAAACATTGTCGATACCCGCCGTGGGTTTCATATTGTTCACTATTTCATCAAACTCTTGACTGCTTATCATTTCGAATGTGTGAAAGTTTCCACCATTGTGGCTAATTTGATTCAAGCAGCAATTATAGCTTGCCGGAAAACTGTCATGAATTTCCATAACGCTATCGATGAAGAAGTCATTGAACTTCTGGGCAATATCAGATTCATCAGTGATTTCATTTTGAACTAAGGGTAAAGGTTAAGGGTGTTTAAGGAAGTTACAGAAAGGTTCAACATTTTAGATACTTATGCAATGAAAAGATAAATTTTGAACATTACGATTTAAAAGGGAATTTTGAGATTGCTGAAACTTTGACAAATTGAATCTAATGTTCTGGATTCGTCTTGGCACATCTTTGTGCCTGAAAGTTATCACATTTTACAAAAAGATGGAAATTTTTATGAAATTTTTATTATGCTGTGGCTCACCACACTCCCCACACCAAAAAAGCTCATTTGAGCCCCCTGGTAATGGACGCTACTGTTCTCAGCACGTCTGTCAGCAAGATCAATTATCATCAAAGAAAGGACATAAGCCGAAATTATCATGAATTTTTCGAAAAAAAAAAGTGAGTAGTGATCAGTGATGTAAACCTTCCAGATTTTGTCTGGATCTTCCAGACTTTTTGGATTTCTGCCAGACAATTTTTTAGGTTTCCAGTTTTCCAGACTTTTGTTATTTCTTCCATACATTTCTTGCCTTTTGAGTTTCGACATGAAATTTTTGACAAAGCAATCAAAATTTCAAATTTTTGTCACAAAATGGCAAGAAATGATATTGAATGAATTAGTAATTGAAGAGTGAGGAGTGTCACGAAGATGGTTGTAAAACACGAAGTAAAGCATAAGACGTAGAATCGCCACCACCACAATGGTCAGAGGCATTGATAGTATATAGAATGTATAATAATCATCAAATAATGAGTATTATTCCCTACACTGCAATATTGCGATCTGGCGACTAAAAAAAAGGTGACCTATAAAGTTCGCTATCCAGACTTTTCCAGACAGTCTTTTAAAATTTTCCAGACATTTCTGAAAAATAGTTGGCATCTCTGGTTGTGATAGAGAAACCACCGAACCCCAGACAACCATTTGGTGGGTATTTCAAATTTGCAACACAAATATACGTGCAAATATACGTGTAAACATATCGTATATAATTCAGCAAAACCAGTATATACGTATCATTTTGGAGGCCAAATAGGTATATTAGCACACAAATTCTTGATTTGAATAGTATTGAATTACGATTTGCACAATTTGAGGTTGTAATCTTGTAGGTCTTCACCCAATCGTTGCGATTGGGAATATCTTTATACACGACATTTTTCGTAACAATATGGGAAGTTTGACGACTTATTTGGTCGTCTTCTGCGACTTGAGTGCAGAGCTCTCATTTTCCATCAGTTGAATAAAAATAAGATTATTTCAAAGAAACGCGTTTTTTGCCGTCAAATTCAAGTTTATATCGTACAAATTTATTATTTGCCTGATTGCTGATTTTTTCAACGTTCATGAAGTTATTGTTAGTACCTGGACTTGATCCCCTGACGATACGATCTGCAGCTCATGATGGTTCCTCGACGCTTTCTGGAATATATTAATTCAAGGAGATTTGCTTCAAAGGCATTAAACCAAAAGCAAATCGTATATGTCTATAGCTAAAATCTTTAAATCGTAGAACATTTCATCGATGATCTAAAAAAAGACCAGTATTTTAAAGCCTTCTTAAATATGATTACAATCATCGATGTCTCATTACCATAAACAATTATATTGAATTATATTTATACTTATTCATTTGTGTATTGCTGACAAAATTGTTAGAAATGATCAATATTGATTCTGAATTTTGCCCGACTTTAGAAATTCGCACTTTTGTTGATTCGTTGGAATAGAAACAAAGTTTTGGTGATGTCAGGTCTAAAAATGGAATATCAAAGTCAAAAGTCTCCTATTATTGGACCTTTTACAAATTTTCCGGGTTTTCAATTGAATTCCATTTATTTTAGGAAAAAATAGATAGTATGGTTCATAATCTTCTAGGTGAAAGTAATATCCTTTTTATTTTGGACTTGGACAGTGAAAAAACCGTGATTTTCTCCTATTTACTCTATTTTCTCAAACACGCCCTACTAATTGAGCAGTCTGATTTACCACCGATGAAAAGGTACATTTTTAAAAACGTTTTTAAACTTTATAAGAAAGACTTATTATGGCAAAATGCAATATGGTTGGATTCAGGAAGAATAAGAGTTCGTTGTGGGCAGTTTCTTTATCCGATACTAGGAAAATGAATTATTTACAATTTTCGGCATTTTAGGACTAAAGAAGGCTCTAGGTCCAAAATAAGACGGTATCTCAAAAACTACTTGACAGATCGCCACAAAGTTTTGCACATATGAACATTACGTTATTAGGTATTATCACTGAAAATTTCATAAATTTTCATACATTCGCTCAAAAGTTATTCATAAAAGAAAGTGTTGCATTTTTTCGAATACAGTCCTTATTTTCGAAAAATTAAGTTGAAAATGGTAAATACTAATAATAAGCAAACGTCAAAGCTGAAATTTTTAGATAATATCACTTTTTTTTGTATAAAACATGATAAGGGATAGAAACATTTCTCGTATTCAAATACCCTCCTTAGTTAAATTCGGTTCCATAAGCTTGAATAGTTTTCGAGTTATGTAAAAATTGTATGAGAGTCCCCTTCCCTTTTCTTTCTCCCTGCTGGAAGAAAGGAAGGGTACCAATTGAATGTAGGTACATAGAATAAGATTGCCAGATCGCGCGGTTTGATTCGGGTTTGCCTGGACTTCATTGAATATATCCCGGATTTTGTCCGGATTTATTCACTTTATTGTGTTGTAATTTTTTTTACGCTTACAATATTATACTTTGCGAGCAAGTTAAAAACAGTAATCATAAAGGATTTTTTGAAAGTCTTCAATACAATTTAAAAACTGCTGATAAGTTATGACGGAAATAAAATTATTTTCAATTTTGAGAGAGCATAAGTGGGGGCGGTTATGTTTGGTACTACAGGTCGTAGTGGTATGTTATGTTTATTTTCAATTTTTTTTCTTGATTTGTTTTGAGTAATTCCTGGAGTAAAAATTTGTCCGGACATTACCCGGATTTTTAAACGAAAATTTTTATGTCAAATGCCCGGATTTGACAAGATTTTCAAATAAAATTGTCCGGATTTGTCTGGCCCGGACACGTGCTGAAAAATTTTGGAAACTTTAACATAGAAACATTCCTCGTACTGAATTATTTAGTCTAGCATTTGTACAATTTTGTACAGTGTGTTAGATCAGGTCTCTGGCTATCCAATCATTTGTCTTTTGTTTGGGAAGCCCCTACCTCCTTTACAGTAAAAAGAAGGGGTCTCAAATCATAATACAAACAATTTCCGGCCTCAAATGCACCCATCTACCAAGTTTCAAGCAAATCGGTTAAGTAGTTTCCGAGTCCATAGCGTATAGATAGACAGACAAAAAGAATTTCGTTCTACATATATACAGTCGAACTTGTATATTTATGCAAGAGTCCAGGGAAATGAACTTTTATATTGCTTAAAGAGATTTTTCGCTTATCCAGGGTTTTTTTTAATAAAGGTTCTAGATCAATACTTTTTCCTTATATTTCCTTCAAACCAGTCAGAAAACCTTCTTGAGAAGTTATTGAAAATATTGAACTGGAAAACGTACCTATGTAAGAACATGCCTTGGGATGGCTGCTGTCGAATCATAAGTAAATTTGCAAATTACTTCGGTACCTGAAATTTGGTAAGGAAATGCTCATCTCTATGATTTTATTTGTATAATTAGGGATAAACTCTCACTTAAAATGGTTTCGTGGTATACAATCACGGGACCTGACCAGTTGTCTCACTTATAGAGGTTTCTCGCATATCCATTTTTCACTTATCCAGGCGACTGACTGTATAAAGATCATATTTTTCTTTATGGAGGCATATAACCTGCCTTTAAACCCATATCTTATTCCAAAATCTTTACATTTATAGTTGATTTTCTTCATTTTTAACTGACTTAGGAGGAACACCATTAACATTAATGCTAAGAAGAAGTCCAACAGTTTAACGATTTCTTCAGCAACATCGGACCCAAGCTTGCAGCTACGATCACAAGTTTAGGTAACGTTAACAGATTTGAGACCCTTGCCTCACAGCCAAATTCTATATTTCTTCGGCCTGCCAGTTCCCAGGAGGTTGTTTTAGAAATTAAAGACCTCGATACCAATAAAAGTGTGGGTGATGATGAAATTTCAGCACAATTCATCAAGCGACATTTTAATTTCTTTTCGGGTCTGATAAGTGACGTATTCAACGAAAGCATCTCGAATGGAAGATTTCCAGATTGCCTCAAAATCGCTAGAGTTGTGCCAGTACATAAGCAAGGTACAAAAACAGATCCCAACAATTACCGTCCAATCTCAGTCCTGCCGATTCTGAGCAAGCTCTTAGAAAAAATGTTGGTATCACGCATCACCACTTTCTTTCACCAAAATAATTTGCTGTATGAGCATCAATACGGTTTCCGCCTAGGCTCAAGTACCACCACAGCGACCTCCGATCTATTTGCTGAAATTTACCGCGCAATCGAGGATAAAAAACACACTGGTCTTCTTTTCTTGGATTTAAAAAAGGCTTTCGATACTATAGATCACACTATACTTCTAAAAAAACTGGATTTCTACGGAATACGGGGACAAGCCAACGATCTCATAAAAAGTTTCTTGTCAAATCGAAACCAGTATGTGATGCTAAACAGTTTTCAAAGTAACCTCCGTCCTCTCAAAGTGGGAGTGCCTCAAGGAAGTAATTTAGGTCCTCTGTTATTCCTTATTTACGTGAATGATTTGCCGAATCTGAAACTCCACGGAAAACCACGTTTATTTGCCGACGACACCTGCCTACTTTACACCGAGGAAAACCCCGTCACGATAATCCAACACATGGCAGAAGACATGGAACTTCTTCAACAGTACTTCAGCGAAAACAAGTTATCCCTGAATTTATCGAAAACGAAGCACATGATTTTGAACCCGCTTCGCACTCCTGACATTGGACTACATGAACTGCTTGTCGACTCAGTAAAAATTGAAAGAGTGTCGAAATTCACTTATCTCGGATTGACGATCGATTCAGCTTTGAATTGGACTCACCACATTCAATCCTTAAAAAGTGAAGTTACTTCAGCATGCGGGTTGTTTTGGAAAATTAAAAGCTTCGTGCCTTCAAAACAACTATGCATTATGTACCATGCGTTTGTACAATCTAAGCTTCAATACCTCGTATTCATCTGGGGAGCTGCTACCAAAACACGGCTCAAACCTCTACAGGTAGCCCAAAACCGATGTTTGAAAGTCGTTTATAAGCGTCCTCGTTTATACCCTACCAAGAACCTGTACCTCGAAGCTGATAAATCTACTCTTCCAATCAACGCGTTGAGGGAGCTACAAGCTGTCTCAATAATCCATAATCACCTGCATAACCCAATTGCACATCATAATCAAACTTACGACCGCCCGGATCACAGGTATTCTTTAAGACACCAAAGTAGCTTATACGTCAGACAGCCCACCTCCGAATTCGCCAAGAAAGCATTTACCTATCATGGTAAGATTTGTTACAACCGACTTCCTGAAAACATACGATCAGAAAGAAACATCGCCAAATTCAAACATCTTATCAAGAGATTCACAAGAGCTAACATAGAAACATACATTCAGTGAACAAGACCAACAGTCCGGTTTCTGGTAACCGACTAGCCAGCGTTCCCTTAAAAGAGATTTGTCTCACTGGGAACGCCTCAAACTCCTGGATCTTCATCACTCTCCAAGCCACCAGAAACTCGTATTATAAAGAAACTAATGCCTTGCACATATGTATTTTTCATCTTTTCGCCACCAGCCACCGCCGCCTCCACCCACCGCCACCACCAACCGCCTCCGCCCACCGCCACCACCAGCGCCACCTCCAACCACCCAATCAAAGTTTTTAGTGAAAAAACTGTTTTCTAAATTCTGTTCAGTCCGAAAATGAAAATATTGTACAAAAATATAATTGAAAAAATAGTTCTAAAGATAAAAAATAAAAGAGTGATGAGGAGGTTTTATGCCTTTGGGAGAAGTGGCTTGAATTTAGCTCCACTCCCAGGGGCTTTTCCCTGCTCACAAAAAAAAAAAAAAAAAAAAAAAAAAAAAAAAAAAAAAAAAAGAAATTCACAAAACGCCAACAATAAATCAACTTCTCAAAGTGCAACGTTTTCATTCCACAGGATTAGGTCAGTTTTTTTTCTAAATTGTCCAAGTTCAAGAGGATCTCTGGTTTATGGGAAGGGATTGTTCTTATCCCCACATCAGCAAATATTGAATGAAAGCTCGTCCGTTGGTATTCGAACAAACACACCAAGCATACATTCATATTGCTAGAGAAGCAAAACCCTCAGGTGAGATTTCCTTTCCCAGCAGAGATTCGGTCGAGTATTGATTGAAATGTGAACAAGAGAATCAATTCTGGTTGATTCATAAATAATGGGATGCTTGTAAGCACTGGAGGGAAAATAATGGAATTCATCGCCAATGAAACCGATGACTGCTGGTTGAAATATTCAGTGAGGGTTTTTGATGTTGATTGCATAGAGAAAGGTTCCATTGGCTTTTGGGAATACAGACAGAGCCACTCCACAGCGAGTGAGGAGATTCAATGAAGTGTAGATTTATTTCATTTTCGCAAGGCCATAGAAGAAATTGTAGGCGAACGAAGGCTTCCATGGTTCTTTCAAATAGTGAATCAGCCTCCGGAGACGCGATGCACTAAATCATTTCAACAATTTCATAAGTCATTACCCTACCGGTGAAGTTGCAATTAATCACACTCATTCTTGGCGCTCGACAGCTCATCCGAAAGGTAAAAATGCCGTTCTTTTGCTCATTTGCATTTAGTTTTTTTTTTGGATTGCCTTATTCATCGTAAAGCAAAATGCAGCTGCCATTTCTTTCGGTCGAAACCAGTAGCGGTTGGCCTTTCGGGTTTTTAACGTTGCATTTTACCGTATTCAACATATAACTTCCAGAAGTTATATAATTGCAATGAACGTTTTTTTTTCGATTGTTCCTTGAAGACTTTTAATGGTTCTCTGAAAGGTACCCGACTCAAGTGGACTCCCACGCATGCAAAAGTTACCGCAATACCCTTCAGTGTCAGGGTTTTTATATCAAAAAGAAGTAAAATAAAATATTGCTGCCCGGTGAATCTAATTTATGAGTGCCAACCGTTGGCCGGTAGGCTTTCAGTTATGAGTATGACTAAGTGCACGTGCCCAATCTAAGTTTTGTGATGCAGTTTCTTGAGAATGGGATAAGAGTTTTTCGAATATATTTTTGAGCAATCATTGCGAAAATGTGGAACACGTTATATGTTCGATCACTTTTTCTGTCGTTTGCTACTAAATTTGAAACCAGGAATCAATTGACCGTGCCAAAAACACCCCGTATATGAATTTTCGTCTTGATGCGTTACAAACTCACTTGCTGTTGAAACAGATTTAACAGTTAATATGGAAGAACGCCTTTTTTGTCCTTTGATATGAATATTGAAATCAGAAATAAATTGACCGTCCCATCCCATGTATAAATTTGGACTCGACCATTTTTACGAAATTTGATTGGCGTGTAACATTCAGAAAATTAAGTTTATCACTTATATGTTTTAGGTCGTTAGTCAAACATCAACAACAGAAATAATTTATCAAAGGTTTCAAACGTTATATTGATTAAACCAAAGCATTAAATCCAAATCTGAAACGTGATGCAAAAGTAACAATTCGACACACTTTAGTGTACCTACTGTGTATCAAATCATTATTATTTATTGTATTCGGTTTTCAACCAGAAATTAAGATGAAACATAAATTGCGCTCATAGGAATTTCCTTCTATTTTTTTTTATATTTTGCTGAGCTATCAACAATAGATTTGAGTTATGGTTTGGTAAAAAAGAAATTCCGATGTTTTCACTATAAAACATGAATTGCGCTTCTAGGAATTTCCTTCTAATTTTTTTATATTTTGCTCAGCTTTGAGTTGGGTTTTGGTAAAATAAGTGTAATTTTGAAAGATGTGTCAAATGGTTGATGATATTCCTGATGAAAATTAACCTCAAAAATGTTTGTGCGATTACTGAAATTTCTTGCACTGAAGTGAATGTTTTGATTTTTTTTAAAGATTATGATTAGAAAAATATTGAGAAAAGGTTTCAAACGGCTACTTTTGAAAATTTGTCAAAATATTGTGTTTCGTTTGTTTGAATCTAATGATGACAACACGTATCAAATAAAATCATCATTCTGATCCAATTTATCTACTGTAAATGACAAAACTTTGGTTGGATTGATTGTTGTCATTATCTATTAAAAATAAAAAAAGCTATGTCTATGAATGTTCAACACAATGCTTCTGATTGCACATTGTCCGATGCATATTGTTCCACAAGATTTTTTATGCATCTGTCAAATGTTATAAGCCTTTAAAATTCAAATATCGACCTACGTTCATTTTGGGAATAAGCACTAATCGTAATGGAATTGATAACATATGCTTCAGTATCTTAATAAGAAGAAGCATATTCAAAACCACAGTTAAAAGACATTTTGACTGAAAAAATAATAAAAGATTAACAAAAAGTATTGAAATCATAAATTGGATCCTTTGGATTGAAATATGATCCTTTTGGATCCTTCATGCAAAATTATTGATAGTTTGTTCTAAAAGTTACAACCATTCAGGGTATAAATATATTCAACTATAGCTATGGGATAGACTCAATATGTTTCAGAACTTAGGAAAAAATTGTTGATATGTGTAAAAATTACAATCAAAAAAGTTCTTCAAATCTAGTTTTTTCAGCCCTGTGGTAATGCAGTTTTTGAAAAAAAAAACTGTTGAAAGATCAACTCCAACGATAAATATTTTTCGTAGAACGAAAGTTGTTTTAAAGATAAAACTGAACTTATGCGAATATTCAGCGAAAAAAAAATCAGGCTTGTAATTGCATCAAATTTATGTCGCGGAGTTGATGATGTCAGATTTTCTTAACTTGTTGTTGACGGTTGTAGTAAGAAATATTCAAATAGTACCCACATAAAGGCTGGGAAAATTTCAGGAATGAATAAACTTGAACAAACTGTAATAGATTTTCTTATATCGATGATAATGTTCGCAGAAAGTGCCAAGAGGAACCCGGCTAGCCTCGCACTAATAGTTTTTTTTTTGTTGGGTACCTATCACTGCGACCCCAAGTAACACAGATTATGCCAACTAGCATTAGAAAGTTTTATTATGGTTTAATTATGGCATTTTTTGTGCAGCTCGTTTTATGGCGGTTTTATTATGGTCATGCAGAATGCTTATAATTTTTTTTCGACCATATGTTTTCAGATGGTTTTGAAAACGCTAATAAAACTTTTATTAAACATGCTGTTTCAGTTATTTTGAAAGAGTTATGAATGCTCTTTTTAAACTATAATAAAACACAAACCTAGAGGTTTGCTCCAAGCTTTCTTTTGCATGTTCTATAATAGCACTCAGTGCATGATTATTAAACCGCCATAAAACTTAGTGACAGTTCTCGATCAAGACGTCAAAACAGGACACGCTCAGATTAGATAGCACATATTTGAATTGGAACTCCCATTTTTACACATTTTTGGTAAGTTATGCGTGTTGGTTTTGAGTTAAAATTAAAAAAAAATCATCTTTGAAAACTTGAAATCATCGAAAGTGATATGAATATCTTTAAAATATGAGTATTGAGTGAAAGGGCCCAAATAGTAGGAAAAAAATTGTTGCTTGACGCCATCATTAATTCAAGATGGCGGCTTCCGCTTTTATTTTCAAAGCTGTAAATTACTGAAAATATCGTGAAACCTTCACAATATGGTTATTAGGTGAAAGTAATAAACGAGTAGAAGTCAAATTTCGTTGCCCGTCGCCATATTAAATCCAAGATGGCAGCTACCACTCAACTTGAAAATACTGTAAATGACTGCAAATCGCACAAAACCTATATTATAGGGGTATAAGTTGAAAGAAATCAACCGGTAGAAGTTGAATTTCGCTATCTGACGCCATCTTGAAATCCAAGATAACGGCTTCCGCTAAACTTTAAAATGTAGTGAATGACTTAAAATGACATGCAACCCAGGTGGTAGTGGGTGGAAGGGCTTAACGAGTAGAAGTCGAATATTGCTATCTTACGCCATCTTGAAATCCAAGATGGCAGCTTTCTATAAACTTTAAAAATGCTCTAAATCATTGAATATCGCATGAAACCTCCAAAATATGGGTGTTTGTCAATTGGGATAAGTTATAAAAAGTTTATTTTTGCATTCTGACGCTATCTTGAAATCCAGGATGGTGGCTTCAGCTGAACTTAAAAATACTGTAAATGAATGAGAATAGCATGAAACTCCCAAATATATTGTATTGGGTGCTAAGGCTAAATGATTGAAGTCAAATATCTCTTTTCGCGTTTCTCTGAAAATCTGTAAGTGACTGAAAATCCCACAAAAACCACCACAATACAGACCCTGTTCGTTTTTGGCAACATTCGATTTTGGAAACATCGAATTTGGCACATGTGCCTAAATCAGACGGTTAACAGAAACAACATAGCCTTATAGTTTTCGCTAGAATAAGGCCAATACAATTTAAACATAATAGCATTATAGGAATAATAGAATTACATAAATGGCAAAAAAAAAAAAACAAAAACTATAAACAAAACAAGAAAAGTGCTAAATGCATTAGAAACATAATGAAAAAATAATAAAAGTGATTTAAAATGATCTAAATTGTCTTAAAATAGTAGTTTTAATGTAGCATTACGTGAAAAAAAAAGTTGTGTTCAAGCGATTTTCATTGATTAACAGTATTTTAAATTCAGTGGAAGCTGCCATCTTGGATTTCAAGATGGCATCGAAAAGAAAAAAAATCGACTTCTAGTTTAGCCCTTTCACCCAATACCCGTATAGTGGTGGTTTAATGCGACTTTTTGTCAGCATTAAGCATTTAAAGTTGAGCGGATGCCGCCATCTTGGATTTCAAGATGGCGTCTAAAAGCGAAATTCAACTTCTACTCGTTTAGCCCTTTCACCCGATACCCATTTTGTTGGAGTTTCATGCGATTTCAAGTCATTTACACCATTTTAAAGTTCAGCGGAAGCCGCCATCTTGGATTTCAAGATGGCGTCAGACAACGAAATTTGACTTTAACTCATGATTTATTCCACGGGTCATTCAAAACCAATCCCTTTTCATTCAAAAAGTCTGTCCTCATTTACTGTACTAATGATTAACAACTCAGAAATGAGGAACTCAATCTTAGCGTGTAATTGGTTGGCTTGCGAAAGAAACGTCAAATCGTAGCTTTTTTTGGGGTCATCATTAAACCATAATAAAACTATCAATTGACTCACGCCATGTTGGTTGCAAAATCGAAGGGCACAAAATGACGCCATGTTGATGGATTCACAATGCAAACATTGGAAAATATTTTTTCAGGCCTTTTTCCATCAATTCCATCATGATTGACCATCAGATTTGACGAGGCGTATTTATTTTAAGATACTATTTCATATACATTTTACCTAAAATCTTGACTGGCAGTAGAAAAGACGCTCAATATATGGTTAAAACATTGTTTTTTTTAAACTATTAATTTTACCAGATCATATCTGAATAATGCAATCATCATTCATCAACCATTATGGTTGCTGGAAAAAATTAAAAAAAACTCCGAGAACTGACAGAACCGAAAAAAAACAAAAATTTCTAACATGTTTAATAATAGCTTTTTCAAAGCTTTGGTGACCAACATTGATGACCAACAATTATATGTCTTGATGACGTTTCTAGGGTAGGGCCAAATAGCTTGATTTTGGCTTTATTAGAGTCCAGGTGATGTTATAGAATGCGCTTTAGCTTTTTATGGAGATTAATGCGATAGTCCAAACGATATTTTGCTGACCATAATAAAGCTAAAATTGTTACTTGGGACCAGTTAGTTGATCTTTTGTAATATGTCCCCTGTTTAATGTATGCTAAGTCAAGGAAGATCACTTTCATATATTAGATAGAGTCCCTATCTTGAGATTTAGCATTTTCCCAATCTGGTATAACCGCTCTTATGAAGCTGTTCACCTTTTTAGGACCAATTGAAAAAACTTCGGAGGGGTCTAATATACCACAGCCGATTATTTTAATCCGTTTCGATATAAGAGAAGGACATTCGCTAAGAAGATGCTCTGACGATTCCTTCTCCATGCTGCAGAAACGACACTCGTCAGAGTTTAATCTGCCAATTTTTTTCATGTGATATCTGCATTCACAGTGACCTGTAACGAGCCCTGTAAACATTTTAAGGTCTTTCTTAGATAAGCTAAGAGCTATTTCTGATTTTTTAATACTTGGTTGGATAAATTTTTTAGCCTGTTGCCCTACAACAGAGTTTTTCCAATTGTTTGCAATTATGTATTTTTCTTTATTTTTCATTTCTAATTTAAAATAGGATTTGGAAATACTGCAAAATGGTTCTGGTCCCTCAAGCGGAATAGAAGACCCTTCTCTGGCCAAGCTGTCAGCCTTTTCATTGCCCTCTATACCGCAATGCCAAGGATCCCAGTAAAGATTAACTGATTTTTTTTGAGTTAGTTTTTCCAGGCAATTGATGCATTCCCACACTAATTTTGAAGAGCATGTTTACGACCTAAGTGATTTAAGAGCTGCTTGACTATCTGAAAAAATGCATAAGTTTGCATTTTTATATTTCCTTTTCAAACAAATGTTCACACATTCTAATATTGCATAGATTTCGGCTTGGAAAACTGTCACCCAATTACCCATAGAAATTGAAATGTTTACACCGGGACCTGTTATACATGCCCCAGAAACATTTCCAATTTTTGAGCCATCCGTAAAGAAAGAAAGAGACCCAGAGCGTAGCGTAGGACCACCTTTGTCCCATACTCTCCGGCTAGGTTCTATCAAATTAAAAGAACCTAGCCGGAGAGTATGGGACGAAGGTGGTCCTACGCTATGCTCTGGGTCTCTTTCTTTCTTTACGGATGGCTCAAAAATTGGAAATGTTGCTGGGGCTGGTATAACAGGTCCTGGTGTAAACATTTCACTAACAAACAGTAAAACAAGATTTAAACTTTCATTTTCGCAAGTATTCGAGTGAAGAGATTTGGTAAACTCACTTGATCCTAGTTGTCATCAGCTGAAACGGGTTCGAAGAGCGCCTGCGCTCGGAATGCTGCCTTGCCTTATGCCTCATGTCAACACTAACGAAGTTTTGTGTCACACGATCCTGTCACGCATCCTGATGCTGCCCGACGACCGTTGGAGGTGTGTTGATCACCTGGGCAAGCTTGTTGATGTTGCAACCACCCCGTTCTAGCAAAATCCTCAGCTCTCCTTCTATTGACCCGCGACAACTGCAAGTAATTTTCCCTGATCTCAATATAGGCAGCGCTTCCCTCGACGATCTCTCTCGGGTGAGACGTATTTTTAATTTATTTGATGATAATCCTAGGCTTAAGCCTTTTATCTGAATTCAAACTTAAAAATTAACATCGATAATAATTTTATGTAAAACACCTCTTAATACTATCTTTGATTTGGTTTCTGGACATATTAAGATTAATTTCTTCTACATGTGCATTGTAAAGTGCCATCATTCTGTAGATTGGTTCGTTTCTCGCGTAATTCTGTATCCTGTTTAAAAGCTGGAATGGCCTTACGCTGCGTAGACTACTGCGTCCTTCATTGGGGGATATTTGCGAAAGCATGTACGGCGAATAAAATTTATAAAATCTTCCACTTGTCAAATCCTTGAAAAATAATGCATCGTTTGATTTCCTGCGATTTTCTAGCGAATCCAATCCGACCAGCATGCACAGGGCTCGGTAATCCGGCATTTCATCTTGCCATCCAAGATTCCTCAGAGCGTATTTGAGAAATTTCTTTTGAACTCTTTCCAATCTGTTTACGTGGACATTGTAGTAGGGTTGCCAAACAACACTGGCGTACTCGATTGTAGTCCGAACTAAACCTACATAAATTGAGACGATTGTGTAGGGGTCGTTCAACTCATGGCAGACTCTACTGATCATTCCAAACATAGAGTTAGCTTTGGCCACTACCTGCTCTATATGTTTCGTGAAATTCAGTTCTTTGTCTATCTCGACTCCAAGATCCTTTACAGAGGTCTTTCTAGTGATAATCAAGCTGTTTTCAAGGCGATAATCATACATGATGTTTGTTAGCTTCCGAGAAAACGATATAACACTGCATTTTGAGGCGTTCAACTTCAATCCATAGGTTCTGCAACAGTCCGAAAATCCTTCAGGTTGCGAATAGGGAGAAACATTTTCAAATCATCAGCGTATATCAGCACAAAAACGTCCTGCAGTACCTCGGGGAACTCGTTCATAACAGTGATGAAGAGAAGAGGTCCCAAGTGACTCCCTTGTGGCACACCACTGTTAACCGAGAATGCACCGGATCTGACATTCGTGTGATTGATTACGACGACGAGTTCACGCCCACGCGTGCCATGAATCACAACGGCCGACTTCAGAGGCGCCACACAGGCAAATCAATGACGCTAGACGATCTCGCCTTAACGCGGCACTGCAACTCGTAGAACTCTTTCGATGAACGCACGCAACGCTGCGACCTTCGATGAAATGCTCGGGCGACCAGGGGACGACAAGCAGGGTTCACCTCGCACTGCTTACCAAATAGCTATTTGATGGAAAGCGGAAAGTCTTTCTCCCACGACGCTTTAAGCTTTGGGTGAGTGTTCGAGCAGCCAGATGACGACAGTAAGACTCTGCCCAAGCACCGACTGGAGTGTAGTGCGAACCTCAAAGGACCACCAACGGGTTTCACTAACACTGTTCACCCGGGTTTTTTAAATTCCGCCTGGTTCGGACGCGGACGAAAATGTGGAAACAGCACGCCGTGGATAGATCGACACCACCTGCGGAATAAAGCCAAAGGCGTAACAAAAAAGAAAAAAGCCCCGACATCGAGGCTCTTGTGTGCTCGGTACCCTCGCTCTTCCCAGGTGTTTTTCCGGTGTCCCGTTTGGGAATCGAATTCCGCTATTGCTGGCTTTGCTTGACGCGCCAATCTTCCACGAGCATGTTCTTTCTTGCGTGCGATTTTCGGACGCGGGCCTTTTTTAATCCGTGACCGGATTCGGATGGAGCAACCAGCAGCTTAGAGGCGATCTGTCCGGCAAAACGGAAGCGGTAAACTGTATGAAACAGCCGCAAAGATGATGGCACAATACCGCGCCCTGAGACATTTCTGTCTGCTGGTTGCCTTCCGGGATTTCCCGCGTCGGAGGCTGCGGCGTTTTTTCCGGTCGAATCCAAGCTGCTCACGTCACTGCTTTTTCCGTTTTTTTCTCCACACTGAATCAAATTTTACTCTCATATCTCGTATTTCTTTTTGACGTTTTCGTCAAACGAGGGGCTTCTTTATACGGAACAAGTATGTCCACACTGAGGGGATTCGTGTGGTGTGTTGTGCTTCCAAACTTATGATCATTGTTTTTATTCTCTTTAATAATTCAACTAATTGTTACAAAACAAAACTTCACTACTAAATTAAGAAAGGAAAATAATAACTTAATAATTCTCAAAAATGCGCATCAACCGCTGTCGAAAATATAGCATAATTAAAAATAACTTATTTTGTTCACGGGTGGTCCAAAATAGGTCCAATATAGGTCCAGTGGGTTTTTTTCATAAGTTGATCACCCAGGTGGTATATCCCGGTTTACGGATTGTATTCAAAGGCACGACGAGCCACCGCGTCCCCCCAGTTTGCTACTCTGGGTCCATGGGTACAATAGGAAGACTCATGATATACTCCGTGTATACCTCCTACTCCATAAACTCTACTTGGGGCCGCAGACCTAGTTCCCATCTCGAACTGTTTAACACACTATCCTTGAATACTCATTGACGAGATCACTTTCAGCAAAACCTCTCATCCTTACGACTCGACGTCCGAGCTCTCTTCTAGCGGCTTGAGAACCGACATCTCCTCGCAATGACTCGAGATTCCCACACAAACCTCTCCTCTTCGCGACTCGAGGCCTGATCTCTCCTCAAAAGACTTGAGATCCGAACCCTCCTCGCATCGACTTGAGGTTGACCTCTCCTCTACACGATTCAAGACCCAATCTTTCCTCTAGCGACTCGAGATCTGACCTCTACTCGTAACGACTCGAGGTGACCACTTATACCCCTCCTCTTGTTGATTAAGGGCCTGATCTCTCCTCTTACGACTCGAGACCCGTCCACTTATCATAAAGACTATGAGTAGGCCACACAAACCTCCCCTCCTGAAGATTGGAGGCCTGACCTCTCCTCTAACGATTCGAAGTCCGAATTCTTATCTCCAGGATTCGAGGTTTGCCACCTTTGTACCAGTCGTGTGCCGATCGAGAGCAGCTTATCCTAGACTCGCGCCTGTTACAGCACACGCGCGGGACTTAATGCAACAACTCGGATGTTTCCCGACGAAGACGTCATCCTACTCCGACTCGAATGGCTAACCCGGCGTCGAGAGCCACTCATCCGTGGGTATTGCTCGATCGTGGAATAATCCTTTCCCAACAATTTCTTCTGCGAAGAAGGTATAATCAAATCCTCGCAGCTTCGGTCGTTGAGAACCGTCCTACTTGGATACTCCCCGAAGGTGGAGCATCCTGCGCACGAGCACGGCGCACCCACGGCATCCGCTACGAAGAAGATGTTGCCTTATCTTTGTAGCTTCAAACGGTGGGGTCGGACGCACACTACTCGACAGCTCCCCGTCGTTGGGGTCAGCCTACTCCGACCGTTGTCCGGTCTTCTTTATCCCTTTGGCTGGCAATCCTAGGATTTTCGGCCCGCAGTTTTCTGCACTTCGTGTGCCAGATCGAGAACAGCTTGTCCTGGACTCGCGCCTTTCACGGCACACTTTTCCCGACCGTGACTACATCCTACATCGACTCGAGAGGCTCGCCCGGCATCGAGAGCATCTCTACCCGTGGGTATCCCCCGACAGTGGTTAGCCCTCTCCCTGCGAAGTCCGTTACGAGCAAGGTATTGTCTTATCCCCACAGTTTCCCCCTTAGGAAGCGACACTACTCGGATACTCCCCTGCGTTGGGATATCCTACACACAGGTCCAGGAGGAGGTCCAAAATAGAAACCTGGTGGTCTAAAATACCGACTAGATCGAAGAAACGAGTTTTTGGGCTTAAATCTTGTTACATTGCAACAAACGACTATATGTTTGATAGAAAAAGCCTTGAACTTCGTAATAAACGGATAAAACAGTAAAAAATTGTAACATGTACTTTTTATTTAAGAAAAACCATAGCTACTTCAAAAAGCGGCTCAAAATAGGTCTGTTACCATATGTAAATGTCAGTCGTTTAGTCAAACGATTTTTTTTTCTCGGAGCATCAATTATACATAACAAAGAAAATAATTTAACTTTTTCCAACAGTCAATTGATTCCTCTAGTGTAGCAAACCAAAAGCTTTTTACCATACTACCGAAAAATTCGATCAAACCATAATGGCCCTCAAATTGAACATCACTTTGGGGAATTTTAATGTGCCACACGTCATAAGGCACCATCTGCAGCAAATCGCTGAACGCCGAAAGTACACTTTATGCAACAAAAACCATTCAAGTACCAGCCAGCACTATCATTACGGAATTAAGAGAACACAATTACAAGATCTCGGGAGGCACCAATTACAAAATGCAGAGCACCGAACTCATTCGGCACACCTGTGAAGAGATAACAACAAAACCATCCAGCGGCAAACAACCAAATTACAACTAAACAACACAAATAGATTAAGAGAAACAGATCGAGACAACACCAGCAAACAGCATCAACATCAGCAAACAGCAACAACAAACTAAGTAGTAAGTCGAACGTTTGAAAAAGCCACTTCACGATTTGCTTTTGCCCGGCCCACCCGAGGCTCCGTCTGTTTTGTCGGTTTCACTATTGAATAAGTTTTGATTTTTTTTTCCTGCTGTCGAACTCTTTCTCACTTCACGAGCATCCATCTTGCTGCTGCAGCCCGAGGAGAAATAATTGCTGCAACATCTTCTGCTAAAAAACTTAGTACTGTCCGACTGATGTTGCTGCATTTGTTCAACTAGTTGTTTCGTTTTCAGTTCGAGGTGTTAAGTCGATTTTTTCCCTTGAGATGTTTTTTTTGTGGTTGTTGTTTTCCTTTCCACATTTGTATAGGTCTTTATCAAAACATCTTTGTACCTACCAGAACTGTACTAAGCTAATAAGTTACTTTGGTTTTTCTTCCTACGTTAAACTCCTTTCACAGGTGTGATTTTTTTCTATGGGATTTATGACCAACACCATTTGGTGCGAATGATTTCCTGAGCTGTTGCTGCTGCGGTGATGATGACTCTCACTTTCGTCGCCGGCGTTATAATTTTTTTTGTACGCTGTTTATTGGCTCCAACCCGAACAATTCGGGGAAACGAATATGGCTAATACAAGCTGTTTTTGGCGGTTTCTTTATATGGGCCGTTGATTTTTGGGAAGTAATAACTGCTTGCTCGTTCCGAGACTTTGAGTGATTGTTTTATTGCTTTTCCAGCAGCCGATTGCTAGTTAAATGGTGTAGTCATCATAAGGCTATTATTGATGAGGAGCAGAGAAACACAACTTCTTAGTTAGCGAAACCGAAACGATTGGAGCAATTGAAGAGAAAGAAGTGTTATTTTACAGCAGATAAGCTTTAAGATTAGTTCCAAAATTGAAACACCGAAACCAAAGGCCGCATTTATGAGAAATGCATCAATTTCATACACTGCTGCTTTAAATTATAATTTTCGATTGAATAAAAAGGTTATTAACGGCGATTGATTCAAAGTTATTGTCAGTGAAAATAAGCTGGATCGATTTGAATGTAGTAGGAACTAGGAACTACAATATAATGTTTGTGTTTGTTTTTTAAACATTCTAATGTTCAACAGTAAAACCAAAGGAAGCATTTATTTGATTAACTGTTTAGAAGAGGAAGTTTTCATCCAAAATAATCTGCTCAGTAAACAATGGTTAGTCACATTTTTTGCAATGAAGATTTTTTTTATTTCCGCTTTTTATAACCTCTCGATGAGAACTGAGACCCCAGGGAGTGATTCGATATGGCACAAAAAAACCATCTTGCACTAACCGCCTTAGCAATTCTCGCGCAGTCTTCAAGCAATCTGTCTGCAACCTACTAGTTTCAATTCAACAATTATCTAACCGAAAAAAATCAACCGCTCACTGGGTGGAGTAATTCGAGTTTGCCGCCTCCGCGCGCGCCGTTTCGTGCTTAAGTTTATTTTTTTCCTTCAATTCGAACGTTCCCCTGTGGAACCCCAACCCAAGTTACATGACGAAGTGTCATAATGTTGGCTGAAGATGAAGAAAAAAACAAATTCATTAAAGATGAACCCTGAACGTTCGTGAGGTGTGGCAAACATCATCGGGGAGGTCTTGAAGGCATTTTTTCCTCCTTCTAAGGGTAAAGTGAGTTAGTTGTTGAAAACTGTTGCAGGTTGCAATTATAAAAATTAATACCTGATGTCGAAAAAAAGTTGTTTAAAAAAGCGTTAACGGTACAATCGTTATCATATTAATTTGAAAAGAATATACACTGTTAAAAACTCAGTTTTTCAAACACAGCTTTTTGGACCACTTTACCCTGTTTAGAGAGTTAATTTTTTTTTCTACTAAAGTTATGTTATTTCACACAATTGTTCACGATTCGAGCAAGGGCGAGTAAGTTGTAGTGCATTTTGTATTCGATGTTTTTCGATCAGTTGTTAGTTGTTATTTTTTGTCGGTTTGAAATAGCTCGTGCCTGTTGTCATCGAAAGACATAAAAAAAACGTTCAACATATCTCAAGTTAGACATATGAGGCCCTTGGAGTGCATAAAAACATATTTCGAGAAAACACGCTTTTAAATTGATGTGTTTGACAATTTTCCATATATTTTTCGAGTATTTGTATTTCCTAACAAATGTAAAAATATTTAAAAAAAAATCCGGAAAAAATATCAAAAATAGTTTGAAACGTGGAGAATCGTTTGCTATCATAAACTCAAAATCGACTATTTAGTCACTTATACCCTTTTGGCTCTGAAAGCTGCATATATGATTTTAAACAACCGATCTAAGTGCATGACTAATTGTTTCATATAAAGAAATATCTTCAAAATAAGCTTAACACTCTCAACAAATAACTAATCATGCAATTATATTTAATTCAAGATCATGGATGGAATGCATCGTGTCTTTCTTGTACGATTATTAAAGATAAAAAATACCAAGAGTGAAACTATATCCAATATTGCCCAAATGTTCCTAAAACTTATCAACATTTAGTTATCAAATTATGATGACATTCCATCATTTCTTTTAAAGTCAATCGGTTTCTAGATATGAAATAACATCACAAACTGTCCTAAATATTCTGAACTGAAGATATTTCGAAAACTAAATGTCGATATTCTTCTGAAAACGTCTGTCGCTGGTTAGAGTTGTTCAATGCCAAAGTTGTTTGTTTTGTTTAATTTGATCATTTCCCCTTTTGCTTCATTTCTATCTTTTTCATCCTTTCAAGATTAATCTCTCCTCTATAAGAAATATATCGATTACCATTTCTTTGTAACCGCAATCATGTACGAAAAATCAAATAAAATATATCAAAATGAAACTACGTTTCCAAGATGAATTGCAAAATAACTTACTACTTCATACACTTAATGAAAAACTATTTATTTTTTCTTATAAGATAATAATGGAATCCATCTTATGATCAAGCGACATATTTCATCTGAAATTTCATAAAATTGTCTATAAAACGAGAAAAGTAGTGTCACAAAAAAATTAAGATTCATAAAAAGATTAATGATATAGATTTATATATTTCATCTGAGGCCGGTAATACTGATCCAGAATGTCTGATGTTTCATTCTATATTCGGTTAATTTGAAGCATCGGCCAGCTTAAAATTTGGCCACAGTTTTGATACAAAAGTGCTGATACTAAAGTGAATGTGAAACGATTGACGGCTCAACCTCAAGCTTCAAATACTATACTTTGGATTCGGATTAAAATAAATAAAGTAGCATTCAATTTTTTTTTGAATTTTTGAAACCAATGAAATATTTTAGTTAAATAATGTATGTTAGCCTTTTTTACGAGATTTTACTCTGAATTTGGTCTCAAGGTGAACAAATTTAAAATTAAAACTATAAAGTGTAAGGCTGCGTCTAAGTCTTTGTTCTAGTAACAACTTATTGCTCTGGATTTTAACCAAGTCATTCCTTCAATGATATTTTATCATGCGCACTATTCATTCATTCCTAAAAGTTAACTTTTATTCAAATTTATTATTTCTAAACTAAATTTGAATTCCAAAATTGTTTTAGAAACACTTTCTCTATTTTAATTTGATTAAAGAGGATTTTAATCTTCGTTGTCATTCATCCTATTCGGAAACACGTGAGTTTCATTTTAGAATTTGTATCTTTAATTAAACTTACTCGTTTATGAGGGATTTGAATTTCTAATTTGAACTGTTTATCGTATTTCTAATTCCAATCTGTCATGCCAATTTGTCCCCCATCAATTTGTCGTCTTGTTCTAACTCTCCATTGCGCATCGTTGAATGAAAAAAAAAAATGATACAATAAAATATTGCGCCAATTAGCGCTGTATTAGCTCCGTAGTTATTCTGTCAAAGAGGAGCAAAAAGCTGAAGATCATGATTCCTCAAGCCTCGAGATCGAACGCTGAGTTGAAGTGCTTCTAGCAGAAAGCAGATCGACGACAATGGAGGCCCTTGTTGCGATCCGGCGGGTTTGCAGCGTGTCGATGTCGATGAAGCGGCAGCAGCTTTCGTAGCTGGGAAGTCGGAACGGGTCTTGCCAGTTTAGGTTCCGGAGAGCGAAGCGCAAAAAACGCCTCTGGATGGCCTCGATACGCTCCGAGCCATTTTGGTAGTAGAGGCACCATACAGCCGAGGCATATTCGAGGGACGATCGAACCAAACTGCAGTAAAGACTCTTGAGATAATAAATATCCTTAAAGTCTTTTGTCATGCGGAATAAAAGACCCAGGCATCTGGAAGCTTTATCCTACACCGTCGTTGTGTGGATCTTGAAATCCAGCCGTTTGTCCAGGAACACACCAAGGTCTTTCACATGCTCAACTCGTGTAACTGCCTCATGTCTCAGAAAATACCCAAGCCACCAAAAGTTACATATTTATTTGAACGAATGCATTGTAAGTTACATATTGGCTGACATAGAGAATCAACTGCTAAATTCCTTTCAGTGAACTTTATGTACTCATTAATGAACTTGAAAGTTGCAAAAGTGATTAATATGTACGTTGTATGTGACTAATTGTGCCCAATTCCCATGCGTGAACTACATGTACTCATTAACGAACTTGAAAGTTGCAAAAGTGATCTATACGTACGTTGGACTTAAGTCACATAAAGGGCACAAAAGTGCTCAAAATGGGATTTGGTAAGTCACATAAATGGTACAAAAGTGCTCAAAACGGGATTTGGTTAGTCACAAAAAGTGCATTGATGTGCTTTCAAAATCAAATCACCACTTCGAGTTTAAGTTTCACTTAGAACAAGATTTAGGCGTGGTCTTGTGGTAGCGTGTTCGATTCTCACCACAAAGGTCGGGGTTCGATTTGACCATTCTGATGCGATATATGTTGGATATGTAGGAAAGAAGCAATTCAGCAATTGGTCAAGTGAGGAATCCGGCACGTGGCATAATGGCGGCACCGATACAGAACACAGTAAATAATCAAGAGAAGGTGATATGAACCGTAGCCATAGGTTCAGTTGAGATAGAGAGAGATTTTTTGCTCATTTTGCGACTTTTTGGAAGCTGAATTAGATGGCCACTAGAAGCTCATAACTTGCTCAGCTCAAGCTCAGATTTGTTTTGCAACTTGAAAGTATCAATAAGAACATAAATTTTGAGCTGCATAGAACGTACTTCATATCAACGATGGGGCTGAGTAAGCGTTTTTGTACCTGTTTAATGGGACTTTTGGTTGCTTGGGTAATCAGCCGATAGCGGAAGCCGCTTGCGTGAAAACGAAATTACCGTACAGTTGTTTCAACAATTGTTTCGATTCAAGGGAAGGCAATTAACATCACACCAGGCGGCGAAGATCTTTAACTGGCTCTGCAAGACGTTGACATCTTCGGGGCTGTTGATGGGTTTCAAGTCGTCGGCATACGCCAGTTTTGGGTTCTATTATGGGTCCTAGGTGGCTCCCTTGAGGTACTCCAGAAGAGGCGGGAATTGATTGAAAACTGATTCACCTGATCGTACAATAAGTTTCCGTCCTACCAGGTAGCTATGGACCCGACCAGACTTTGATGCCAAAATCGATAGCAAACTGATATCAGAATGAGGTTTCAACAGCAAATTGAAAGCATAATTTGCTGTGAGTTTGTCGCGATAGCATAATTAGGCATAACTTAGCTTTCAGAAATTTTCAATTGAAAGCAAGCGTAGCGCAAAATAAGCTCTCAACACCAAGGTGTGAGAAGAATTAAGTGTAGACTTTGATACGATAGCAAATTTTGGCATCATTAAGGTATCCCCATAATTGCCTTGTGTTTTTAAATTTCAACCTTCGTACTAAAAACGTTTGAAATTATAACTTTTGTCATGTTTTCTCTTTGTTTGCATTTTGACAATTTTTTTATATCTGTACTTTTTTCGTTTTGTTTACAATTCGGTGAAATTTGTCATTTAAAATTATTTTGAAGAACCACTTTATTGAAAAAGGCACCGTGGAGTCACTTGTCATTGAACATTAAAATTTAGATTTCCCAGATTTCCTTTGGTGTTTCGGTGAGTGTAAAAATAGAAACCTTGATCGCATTTACACCTGAAACCTAAAACCTGAAAACACAAAAACACACTAAGCAAATAATACATTTTTTCTTAAATTAAAGGAATCAGATTCCCAAAAGAGCTCATCATCATTCACCACACGAAACGACTTAAATAACAAATTTTTATAATAAAACTGAGATCTTTTTTGGATTTTATCTGTAGCGGCATTCTTCTCCTGTGTCATTGGATTCGAGAGCCGTCAATCATGCGGGCCATGAGCAGGTATGCATGACAAAAATGGCATTTGAATTGACCGGGACAGATGAAATTGAAATGAAATTGGATTGAAAGGTTACAATTTTTATTTAGAAACTAGTTTTTAAGCTCATAACTACATTGAGAGGAAAATGACAAAAACGTCTCTCCCAATGAAAAGAAAAGAAGAAAAAGATTTTAAGTCGCAATAAGAACGAGTTGAGCTACTCCCTGAATTTTAACTTTTAAATAATATATAAGAAAAGAAAAGATTTCAATATTCCCTCATCATTTTAGAAGAACAAGTTAGTTCGTATAAGAAAAACAAATTATTAAAAAAAATGTCAAAACTTTTTATTAAAACCTTTATGAAAATTCATGCACATTTTGTTGAATAAATCAAGAAAAGTACAGAAGCTTATTTTTTTTGTATTTACATTTGACTGTTACACTTTTTTAATATGTTACGCTAGAAATTACATAATTTTGAATCGAAGCTTCCCACATTCGTGCATTCTTCATTAAGCGTGTAAAGAAATGTCAACATTTTTCGTAAACGTGATTGTTTGTTTTTGTTTGGTTCGCTGTTTAAAATCGTTTCAAACGGGAAAAGTTATCAAGTTTAAATCTGTGATCGACTAAGTATATTCTCAGTTTCGGAAACAGGTAACTATACGATTCCATCAGGCTCGGAAGGATCTGCTGTTACCGCCGGCGGCGCACTGGAAACCGGATTCCAACGATGGTTTTGGATTTTCTTCTAAATCCAGTTGCAGAAAATCTACTAAGTGGAAAAATTGAAAGTCAACTGAAATTGTAAGTAGCAGAAAATCCATATCTTTGAAAATTTAATATGTACTAAAACGGTCTGAACTTCTAGCTAGAAATTGGAAGCAACATACGCATGATTTTTAACCTCAAATTCTGGCTTAAAATATTCCGGATATGAATTTTATCGCAACAAAAAGGCCAGCACAAGATCAGAAAACTTTTTCCACTGTACGAAACACATCCGGCTGGATTGCGGAAAACAGATCGATTGCCGCTACAATGTTTCCTCGATTTGGCCATAGTAGTTCCAAGCCAGAAAAGAGAAAACGAAAAAGAAGATACAATAGTGTCTATCTGAGGAGCAGGTTAACTTGCTTCAGTTGCGTTTCACAGGTTAGTACAGTCTCATAATCCGTAATTGCGTTGTGTTTATATTTGTATTTATTTACCTTTTAAAAGGTGGAATTGAAAACAAACGGTTCGGCAGCATTTCACCGTAAAGTATTCCTGAAGACTCATCATCCTACCGAATACAAGCATCCAGTTACTCTGAGGAGGTGAGTTGGAAAAGAGATTTTTATATCCAGCCCACACACGGCAGGCACCAAACCGAAAGCGATCAGGGTTCATATGATGATCGATTAGACAGAACAGGATGAGGTAGCCTAGCAAGGTGAATGGAAATGCTCGTCAAATTTTTCGTTAATGTCATCTATTCTGAAATCGAACGACGCCAAACGGGAAAGTACTATCGAAGGTTTGGAGGTCCACACGATGAGCGAAAACTTTTCCGAGGCAAGGCGCTGTTCCATCAGGTACAGGAGACTGGTGAGTTGATATTTTCTACTTGTAAATTTCATATGCGAACATTTTGGCATTATATATCAAATAGATTCTTACTAAAGTATGTATCATCGTATTTCTTGCAATCCAATAGACAGTTTTCATTCGGTCGATTATTTAAAGAAGTATAAAGGGCATATTCCTAACACAGCGAGAAATCATTGCCGGGAAACATCAAAATTTGGCATTCTATGTTTCAGAATTTATTAAACTAATTTCTATCAATTTAATTTTGTTTTTCATTATCAAATTCATAATATTTGAGTTATGCTTCAAAGTGTACACTTGCGGCTAGCGAGATATCTCGTATATCTCGTATCATGTTAACGCCTGTGTGAAGACAATTCACGCAATTTGAATTATAACAAAGTTTGTTTTGTACATCACCTCCCGAGCATACTGTTATAGCCAAAGTATAGAAGAATTTGCTATCATGCCTTGAGATTGAAATTTACAGTAATTTTGTTTAACATTCGCGAGACTTTGTATAATTGAGGCCCTCAGTATCAGAGAGGTTTTAAGTGCCAATATAATCAATTTTAAGTTAAATTTACCTAAAGTTGTTTCAATCTAAATCTGGTGTAAAACCCGGGTTTATTTTATAATTTTTTGAACCCTTTCGATTGAATAAATACTGCTTGAATTCGAAATGATGAAAAAATCGAGCATCTTGACAACTTTCGCGTGTTTTCTCGAAACTATCATTTGGACGCTTTGATCCCAAGCGCCTCAACTAAAAATGTTTTTTAAAAAAAAACTTTGGGAAAGTCAATTTTAACATCGAACAATGAACAAAATTCATTTTCAAGAATATCTGATTTTCACGCGATGTTTGTACAAAACCATTTAAATGTTTAGTATAGTTTCAGGCGTTTAGTATAGAAGCGCCTTTGTGAAGACAATCAAGCACTTTAGACTACGTCGAACAAAAATTGTTTATTTTCGTGTACCTATATTTGCATGCGATGTCTGTACAAAGGTGCTAAGATGATTAGTATAATTTCAGACATTTACTGCCTGCATACTTTTACGGTAAAACGCTATCAGAAATTTTGCTATCACGCCTTAAGCATCAAATTTTCGCTCGTTTTGATTGGCTAAGATGATACACAGCAAAAAATGAGAACAAAATTTTCATATGTGAACGTACTACGTCGTTTTTCAAAAATTTTGAAAGCATATTGATGCTAAATTTTGCTATGGAAGAAATCTATTTGATGCCTTAAATTGGCATGATTATGCTTTCCAAGCTCTCAAAAATCGAGGTGTAGTTGAACTCTCAGTTTTAGCAAAATTAGGCATCACTTTGCTAACCATGTATGAAAATTTGAGCTCTCATTTTTGCTGTGTACCACCTTATGTCAAGCAAAATGAGAGCAAATTTGGCTCTCAGGGCGTGATAGCAAAATTTGCTATAATTTTGCCATAAAAGTCTGCTCGGGGAACCATTTCAGTAAAGAGCCGCAAATACGATCTTGTTTGGCTATGGCTATTTTGTGGTTTACCTTGTCGAAAGCTGCGGTCAGGTCGGTGTAGATTACATCGGTTTGAGATCCTCTGGCAAAGCTGTCTTGCACGGAAGATGTGAACGTCAACAAGTTTGTTGTCGTAGAGCGCTTAGGCATGAATCCATGTTGTTCGTTAGAGAAATAAAAATTGCAATACGAGAAAAATGGATCTAATACAACCAGCTCAAACAGTTTGGCTATCGCACATAGGGCAGAAATACCACGATAATTGTTAACGTTCTTCCTTTCACCTTTTTTGTAGACTGGAAACATATAAGCCTTTTTCCAAATGGAAGGGAACGTGAATTCCGTGAACGATGCTTGGAAGATTCGAATTATAGGCGTCAGCATATGTGATATATATCGTTTTAGGAAAGTCGTTGGAATGAATGATGAAAGGAAGTGCTCTGACGTGGGACGTTACTAGTCGCAATAGTCAACTGATCCGTGGATATTGAACCAGAATCAAAAGTACTACGGAATTTGTCAGCGAAGAGGTTACAAATATCAAGATCCGAGGTTCCCGACATGTTCTCCAAAAACATGTAGGGCGGTAAGCCCGATTCTTTCCGTTGGTCCTTAATGCACTGTCAAAACGAGTCTAGTTTTAAAACCACGCTGAATCCGGATGAGGTAGCATTGGTAACAACGAGTTCATACTTTTTTATAAGCTGCGTTAAGTTTGCGGTATTGGTTTTTGGCGTCTTAGTACATGTCTTAAAATACCCCAAAGAGAACTGTTAAAACCGAACTGAGAAATAAACCAAATTTTGGTCAGTTTTGAACAGGTAGTATGTACTGTTTGGCGTTTTTCAAGATAATCGCTGTTGAAGTTTCGTGACACTTTCGTCACGTTGCATAATGGGAAAATATCTTAAAAGTTAATCGATATTTGAGGAAAGTACTAAATTTTGAACATTGGGATGCAGAAGCGATACTCGAAAGTAACCTGCTTTGAGATGTCTAAAATCAATTCTGATGGGTAAGAAAGTTTGCAGTAAAAAAAAAATAACTTTTTAGCATAAATTTATGCCACCGACCGGGGCTTAGAGAATAGCGTTAAAGTCTTCTAAGGCAGAGGTCATGAGATTGAATCTCGGTCACGGCATAAATAATACTCTTTCTGTGGGTTGGTGGTTCTAGCATTTGTTATATTCTAGCCATCATATTCTTGAATTATCAACACTTTAGAGTTAAGTAAATAAGATCTCTTCAAAGGAACATGAAATTTCACTGAGATCCTATATGTGTGTGTGTTCGTTTTTTTTTTCAAATGTGAGTATAAAACATGCGAAATTTATGGCTGAATGGCAAATCATAATTAAAGAAAAAATTCAAAATAAAGGCTTTCCAACTGATGTTACAAAGTTTTAGGAATTTGAATTGCAAATTCCTTTGAGCAAACAATTACTCAAAATGAATATTTCTATGTTTCCAATCTTATCTTTTTCCGTATTTTTTGAATTATGATTCAATACAAGGCCGTAGGAACAGGAGGGGGGAGGGTTAAACCCCCCCCCCCATGAGGATCCAAAACAGCAAACTAGGTAGGGCTAGGTGGGGTAGTTATGAACAAAATTACTCAGTTTTTCATACTATCAGCTCAAACAAGTAGCTCTTTAATGTTGAATTTATAGGAAGTAACCAAATATGAATGAATGGTTCCCTTCTTCATTTTAAGAATTTTTTTTCAAATTTTTAAGTTGCAACTGGTAGGCGTAAAAAGCTTGTTCATAATTACCCCCTTGTCCATGGGGTAATTATGAACACAGTAACGATTTTAGTTGTGTAATGACTTTTGATATTGGCTTTATTCCTAGATTGAAAACACATCTAAACAATGCATTGTAGTGAGATTTGTTGATTTTTTAAATTTATTGTTGAGAAGTTATGGGTTATTTTCAGTTTTAAAGTAATGTTTTAGGCTTATTTTCAAGATTTGGATGGATGTCGTGATTTGAAGGTAAAAAGTAAATTTTAATCATAAACCAATGCTGAGAAAACACGTGTTCATAATTACCCCGCATCTTGAAAAGTATGGGGTAAATATGAACACTTCTTTGTGCGTGGTTGGAATTTTTTTCAACATAAAATCATAGCACACCACATGGAGCATCAATTACCAAACGTAAAACTTTCAAAAACAACATTTTATCTCAATTCACATCGACGAGGAAGTCCATTGATAAGACACGTCTCAAAACTATTTTCGTTTCTCAGGAACATATATTTTGTTAATAACTGTAACTAAAAAACTTATACAGTTAGGTTTGCAAGTTATAACTATAACTTATTAATAGAATGACAGACTATCAAATTTGATCAAATTTGAGACCCAACTATGACCCTAACGGCGCTAACGGCGTTTGTTCGGAATTACCCCTTGTTCATAATTACCCCACTTAGCCCGAATTCTACTCTACATACAAAGTTTTAAATTCAGAACCAAATTTTGATGATAGAGTCTAGATTAAAAACTTATGCCAAAACATCAAACATCTATCTCAAGTCCAAAATTCTACTAAACATTTTCAAATTTTTTCCATTTTTTTTTCATATAAATTAAGATCTGAATATTAAACTTTGTAATAAATTAAACCTGTTTCAGAGGTTCTGATTCCGTAATCGCCATAACCAAAATTGTATTCCTATTTTCGTATTTCGGATTTTTTTTTATCCAGTTCAGGAGTCTTGATTTACATTTCGAAGAATCATGAGAAATAAGATAAAAAAGCTGCTTTGGTTCAAATTTTGTTTTGCATGTCATATCATATTTAAATCATGTTTTTCGAGACCATATACATTTTCAACGTTTTGATAATAGATTTCCGAATATGAAAAAAGAGAAATTTTGTTATATTTAAATTCGAAGTTCTTAAAATAAAAATCTTACACAAAATTAAAAAATTTAAAGCTTCGAAATGACAATCCAAAATTGAAAAGTCAGATTGAGATCTTTTAAAATTTGATTTATTTTGCAGCTTAAAAAAATAATTAAAATAGTTAATTAAGACTAAACCTGAACTACAGAATTTAAAAAATAAACTATTTAAAAAATGAATGAGGGCTCTAAAGCTTGGCTCATAAAATTTTGATCTGGAATAAGATTCGGGAATCGTAATTTTAGTACATATCATATGGAAATTTGAAAACAGATTCAAAGCCCAAATTTTGATTCCAGGTTCAGAATTCAGATCCATTAAGAATGCAGATTCAAAATTCAGAAAAGGATTAATTTGTAAATTAATTTTACAATTCAAGAGATCATAAACTTAACACATTGCGGGCCAAATATAGGATATCTCAATTTTTTGCTTACCAACAGTGTGCTACACTCTGAAGTATAACTCAAATAAACAGAATTTGAGTGTTGAACTTTATTCGACAAAATTGAACACAATTAAAGTGTTAAACTTTATTCGACAAAATTGAACACAATAAATTTTTAAAATTTGGTGCAGGAGTTTCTAAGAAAAAGAAAGCCGAATTTCGGCGATTCTCATAAATTTCTTCGCGGACCATAAAGTGTTAAGATTTCTTGTCAATTCAATTTTGAGATTTACATTTTTTACTCAAAATTAGTTTGTTTATACAATTCAATTGAAAATCACAAATTTAAAGTAGTATTTTAGTTCTTTGTTTTATTAGAAAACCACAAATTTTATTTATAAAAATCATCCACGGGATTCTCATTATGGAATTGATTCCTTTTTAAAAATATTTACAGTTAAAGAAACATTTTCACCTAAAAAATCTGCTCAAAATTCTTTATTTTCCTAGTGTATTGTTTTATATTTTAAACACATTGAGGGCACCAAAATTCGGCATTTTATGTTTCAGAAATCAAAAAACAAAATCCTGCTTATTTAAAAAAGATATTTGAGTAACGGGAAGTGTTATGTTAAACTTTGCAGAATGGAGTTCATCAATAGATTCATAACGTTTTCACTATGATTTTTAATGGAGCATACTAGCGGCAAGCGAAAAAAAATGGGTTATCTCGTATTTGGTCCGCAGTTTTTTTTAAAAAGGCAAATTTCATACTAAAACCATTCACGTTTGCATCAAAAAAATTTAATACGGAAATCTAATGGCTTTAATCTCTTACTGTTTTTTTTTAATTTGATTTGTTTTCATCAAAGGTTAAAATCTTCGAATTTGCAAAATAGTTTTGAAAACTATGCTTGTTTGATTTAAGTATTCAATGAGTTTTTTTTAAGAAATACTTTCCTAATAAAAGCTCTCCAAAAACAAATTCAAAGATTTTAACCATCGATGAAAGCGAATTTAACTCACCTTTTGGGTTTTACCAATTTTCTAAAGTTACGATTTTAAACGAAATTTTTTAATGTCAATAACTTGTTTTAGTTTTTTTTTGTATTCGTGAATTGTTGGGCAAAAAATCATAGGTAAAAATCAGTCACCAAAACTCCCCCATGAGTTGGTTCTTCCTACGGCCCTGATTCAATACATTAATATTTTCAAGTCTTGTGTTGTTTCTTCATTTTCATTCAGTTTCGAGAAATGAAGATCTTTATTTTGGGCTCTAAACCCAATTGAATTCCTTATCTGATCTTTCAATGATTCTGTGTTTTGAATATCTAATCTGAATACATGTATTCAAATGTACGGGAGAGTGGTTTATCATGGGCAACTTTTTTTCTTCGCTTCATTACTTCTTAGTTGTAAAAATAGAATGAAAAGTATAACTGATATGGTTTTCTACTTTTCTAATGAATCATTAGAGACAATTACTATAGTCAGCGACAGGGAAAAGACGTTTTTTTATGTTCCTTATTTTCTTCTGTTTATTTGAAAATAGTGAAAAATTTTAGAAATAAAGTGTTATTTAATGTGCGTTGATTGGCCTTAGTTTTTCAAATGGTGGATGTAGAACCATCCCAGAAAGGCCCCCATGAGCTCAGCTGGGTACATCAAAAATTTGGTGAGCTCGTTCCATTGGTTTTGTATTCATTTGTTTATTTGTGTATGTATTTGTAAATCATAACATAATTTTTTCATCAATCCTATTTGCCAAGTAGGATTTCCCGTAAATATGAAAAAAAAACCCTCTCCTCTCCTGTCTGAAAACAGTATCCACTGTATATAGGGTCGTATGAGTTCCCTGCACCTGAAAAGTTTATTTAGCTGTACCAGATCATCCTTCCTATGATTACATTGATTTGCCACGGTGTGCATTGTGGTACCAAACTAATACTCAATATCAACACATGAAACGAGTATTGATTCCAGATACTTGATTTTTCGTGTCGGGATTGATCATTAGTTGTATCTCGTGTATCAGCCAATGAAAGATGTGTGTAATCTTCCTATGCTATGCTATGCAATACTATGCTCATTCTTATATCAAGAACATGTGATCCTTACAAAGTGATCTTAAAGCTTGTTACTTGTTACTGGTCCTGGTGCTGACATAACGCATTATTATGGTGGCAATTTTGAGACTGATCTGAGATTTTATTCTGATTTGAATTCTGATTGAGGTAGTAATATAGTGATGGAATATTTTGCCTTTGACCTAACAATGTTATCAAGTTTACTTGAAAATGCGACTAAACATTTTGAAATAAACTGCAATTGAATTCAACTCTCTAGTCTAAGCAACACTCAAACCTTCTAAGAAATGATTACCTGAATGACTATGATTTATTCAATTCGTTCCACTCAAAGGTGATTGTGAGCCATGGA
This sequence comes from Uranotaenia lowii, assembly GCF_029784155.1. Classification (NCBI taxonomy): domain Eukaryota; kingdom Metazoa; phylum Arthropoda; class Insecta; order Diptera; family Culicidae; genus Uranotaenia; species Uranotaenia lowii. The sequence goes on along the minus strand of NC_073693.1, from coordinate 230,172,970 downwards.
AACAAAACACCTAAAAGCCTAACCTCGTTTGGTCTTTGTTAATTACCACCGTCAGCTAAAGGGCTCGTTGCTGAACGTGTGATGACACTTCCTAGCAGACGATGATACTCTTTTCGAGTAACCTAAACTAAAAAAAAGTCCTCTACCGTATGCATCTCCACAGTATGATGACAAATCCAAACTCAGAAGCTGCTACCCTCGTCTGGCTTTCGTCTTTGCAGCTGACGACTCTGACTAGTAGACTGTAGTAGAGCCGGAAGCATTAATGTGTCGCACTTGGTGCAGGCAACATTTATTCATATCATCATTCATGAAAGAGTTTTTGGTTTCTGCCGGCGTCACACGAGATGACACCGTACAGTTGGTGATGTAGTTCTGGCCTCAAAGAATCCAACCGACAGCATCAGGAAAAATCCCCATTCATTTCCATTTCGCATAATCCGATGCTCCCGGTTCCCGGTGTTCAGTGTGTTGTACATTTGGGCAACTACTGGAACCGATATGGGTAAACGAAAGCCCCGGTTACACTGCAAAAAAACGAAGTTGAAAATTTGTTCTAGAGTCTCCAGTTTTCCTGATCTTTAACAGAAAGTTTCAGTTCCAATTTTCAATGTTTCATACTTATCAGAAGGCATTAGCGAGACAACAACTCTTTTCCTAAAGCTAAAGGTGAATAAGCATAAAAGCTAATTTAAAAAAAACACGCTTCTTATTAGTTTTTTTTATATATCAATGACCTCTTAAACCCTTCTTATTAGTTGATTTTGTCATTTTCCATACATTTTTCGAAAAAAAAAAACAATTTCCTTTGAACAAAAAAGTGTGTACATATAAAAATTTTCTAAAAATCTAAAAAAAACTCCAACTGTTGTTGTAAATATAAAAAAATGTTTAGCATTTCAAACTTACAGCCAACAACTTTTGCACTTACACTTACTTTTTGTAGTTACAATTTTTGCACTTACATTGGCTCTGAGGAACTCTTATGAAAAGTTTACTCAAGGTATCTGGTATCTCAAGCACCTGGTAACCCTAACCTTTTCTCACATTAGCCAGACGAGATCCGAATGCTGGTTAGTGTAAGAGATGAATGCAATTACTTATTCATAAATCTTCCATTCCAACCGACACGAAAGCGTCCATCATCCGGGAGGTTCAGTTTCTTCCCGGAATCCAACGGTAGCTGAAGGGCTAAAGTACCCTAAAATTGGATCACACATGCATTGCAACATTTGTGTGAATGTGGGACATTCGTTCTCGTTCAATTCCTTCTGGCAGCGGCAGAAGCAGCAATAACGAGGGCTAAGGGCTAGATTTGATAAATGGAAATAAATATTGACGAGCTGTATGGAATCAAAATTGACTGCAAGCTACTGATGCAGCCGAAACTTTTTTTAAAGTAGTAGAACTTCTAAAAGTTCTATGAAAACAATCTAGTGCGGTTAAATATTTTTGCTTAAACTTTTAAGGTTGTTCGGGTTACAATGACATTCTAATCATCATTATCATCTTGCCAATATAACAGAAACAGAAATTTATGGAAATCAAATTTGTTCAATGAAAAAAAATAAAAATAAAATAAAATTTACGAGGAAAATCCAAAATTTAAGTTTACAAAATTGATTCAATGGAAAAGTACAGCGATGCCCATCTCAGTGAAACGCACACCCATACGAAAAAAATCAGATTTCTCGTATTTGGTCCTCAATATGTTAAGGAAAAAATCAATCGGGCGAACTAGAACAACTTTTTGTTTGAAGATATGAGAACAAAATGCACGGGCAAAATTTTCAAGTTTTCGCTAGTAATTTTTCCTAAGTACTTAAAATTTTACATTTTTGAACTGAGATGTGTTAAAATTCCTTCAATAATGACCTCAAAAATTATGAAAAAAATTATTTTTAATAAATTTTTTGGGCAAAGTTGTTAACTTTTGAAGATAATAAAAAACTAGCATTTTTTAAGAATTTTCTAAAAAATCAACTGACCACATTGTCGCGATAAACAAGTGCACGATAAAAAAGAAGTATTCATTATGATTGGTGGCTGATTTTTTAGTTAAAGAGTACTATTGCTTAAACAAAGCATGAATTTAAAAATTATTTTTGTAATTTTAGAACTATTTCTGAATTTTCAGTTCTTTTAAAAAAGTTCATAAAAGTAAATAAAAGTTATTTTTGAAACTTTATCCTTAAATCAATTAAATGGTTGACTGATTTTTTTATAAAGTTTTTAGTAACGATTTAAGGTACTTACTTTCAACGATGGTAAAAACCTTTAAATGTGCTTCAAATTCTAGTAGATTTAGCTTATTCGATTTGAGCGTAAAATAAGTTTCAAAAAGTCTTCAATTTTTGTAAATTAATTTCTAAGTTCAAAACAAATAAGCTGAATCTACCAAACTCCTGAACAAATTGAAATATTTCAATCATCGATGTTAAAAATTCCAAATTTTAATAGTTGAAGAAAAAAAAATTAAAAATTAGTTGTTCAAATCTGATTATTGTAAACTTAATCAAAATTTAAGTTTCTAGATTGAAATTTGGCTCTTGTTAAAACTGCAATATTATTAATCTTAAACTAAGTTTGCCAAAAAAAATTTCAGCACATATCCAAGCCGACAAATCCGGAATGTTTAATCAAAAAAACCTTGCTAAATCCAGGCATTTGATTTTAAAATTGACGGCCAAAAATCCGGGCAATATTTGGGCAAACTTTGTCAAAACCCAAAAATTACTCAACAAAAATTACGGAAAAAATTGAAAAAAATTTCTTTCATCAAAACATATTGACTGATTTTATATTGCATTACAGAAATTCGAAATATCTTTCATGATATTGTTCATTAAACTTGCTGTAAAAATGTCGTTTTTTGGAGGTCGGATGTCAGAGGTGTAAATAAAAAAAAATACAACATGATTTTTATTTTTTATCTTTGATCTTCCAAATATAGTTTAAAAAATCGAGCTTTTTTCATTGAAATTCGGACAACCGGGCTGGACCGGACTGTTCCCAAAATTTATGTAAATTATCCAACCAAACCCGGATAAAAACGGTCAATCCGGCAACATTATCTTAAACAAAAGACTTAGAAAATACAGAATTTCTTAAAGATTTTTTAATGTAAAAATTACATGTTTTTATCACAAAATAATTTTCCTCAAAAATCAATTCCATTTTTCAAATCTTTCGAATCTTTGGTGGTGAGAAAATTTGCAAAATAAACTAAAATTCTACTTTATACTTGTGATTTTCAATTGATTTTTTTTTATACAAACCAATGTTGATTAAAAAACAAATAAATTTTAAATATTGAATTAACAAAAAAAAATTAGTCTGCTATCTCTTGCGATTTATGTTCCTCATCGAAACATTCATCTTGAAAAACTTATCTTGAATGTAATACTCAATAACGATCTCAATCAGAATCTGACAATAAAAAATCTGAATCTGTCAAACCTGAATTCAAAATTGTAATTTTGGATCTGTTTTCAAAGTTTCAAAATGATTTCTGAAATTAAAAAAAAAATATTTGAGCCAAGAAGTAAATTTTGTTTCAGGAATCTGTAATTTAACCTTTTAATGCATAGTGTTGTTTTTAAACAACACGAATCTAAATCTAAATATTTCGGAAACGCATGGATATTTTTGACTGATGGCTTACAGACAATGTTCTGGAGGTTATAAAAATTAGCCCATGGTATTTATTTTAAGATATTTCAATATATGTGTGAGATATCGAACAAAGTAAGCGGAAAAAATGCAAAAATATAATTTATTTATTATTTTAAAAAAAGTAGTTTTTGAGAAATCGATGTTTTTTTTTCAGATCTGCAATTTTTTATCAAATTTTTAACCTTTATTAACCACAAACACTTTCCTGCACCCAATTGACAAGGTTTGGAAGAAATTTGCAAAATTGTATTGAAATAAATAACAAAAATGAAAAATTATTTTTCAATTTTGTTAGGCCATAACTTTAAAAGTAAAGAAAATAACGACTTCAAACCTGTTCAGCTGTGATATTCGAATTAAAAGGTTATTATTTCACTGAATTTCTTATAAATTCTTATAAAAATTTCATGGTTTTCGAAACTAGAATTCATGATTTTTGAAACTGATGAACCCAAATTTGAACCGAAATTTCAAAACAGGTTTTCAATTCTAATTTTTAATGGTGATTCGAACTTTAAACTCAGAACAGAACATATTCCAATATTCCAATGTTCCAACCACAAACACAATTGTAGCCAAATCAAGATCAAAAAGCAACAAATGAGTAATGCTGAAAGAAAAATACATCCTATCGGATCTGATTCTCAAAAAACCCCGATGTTTTAGAAAAAAACATCTACGGATACATGAATGATCATAATTGTATAAGATAGACGTAATTTTTTTTATTTACAAATGGTTTTATTAAGGCATTTTACTTATAATGTTTTTATGTGCCGGGAGTATTTCTCCTAACTTTGGGTTAGTAAGAGGGGAGGATGGATGTGAATCACATAACAAAAAAAAACTTTGAGTTTGATTTAGGAAAAAATATCCTTGCTAAAGAAACACAGAAAAAACACGGATCGTGGCGAAAAAAAGAAGCTTAACAGAGCAAAACCGACAAACTTTACTACTGAACAATATAAGTATCCATCTTTTTAAAATTAAGTATTTAGTTTTTTAACGTTTCGCATTAATCAGTTAAATGTTTGTAGATGTGAGACTTCATTGAGCATAATCCAACTCTGGTTATGCAATTTTTTTTCGAAATTTTCAAAAACTTAGTGATAAATCTGAATAAAATTTTGTTAACATTCTTGTACACGCTTTTTAAAATTTCTAGCTCTTCCTTTTGTAAAATTTTAATTTCAGGAGTAAGTCTTTTCAGGAAAAACATTTATTAAAACTAAGCGGAAAAAGTTTCAGATACCGTAAACAGGGGGAACATTGATCACTTTTTTAATTCATTTTCGAATATTTTGGAAGGGGTTGCTTTTTTGTGACACTTAAAAGTTTTAAAATACTTACTGAGGTAAGGAGTATAAAGCATGATCATTGATAGCAGAATACTCAAACGACAATTTTTACTTACTTACTTAATGATCCCGCGCCGATCCTCCGGTGCATAGGGCCGTGATAAAAGACCTCCACTGTTGACGATCCGGAGCCAGCGTCTTCACCTGGTCCCAGTCAAGATTCTCGTCGACAGTTCAGATTTCAGCGGCTAGACTTCGCCGCCACGAGTTTCTGGGTCTGCCTCTTCTTCGATGACCTTCTGGATTCCAATCTAGCGCCTCTCTGCAAATCTCGTTTTCATCTCTTCGCAGCGTGTGCCCAATCCATCTCCACTTACGTTCCCGAATCTCGATTTCTAGTGCCCTTTGATGACACCGGCGATGTAGTTCCTCATTTGAGATCCAGTTGCCAGGCCACCAAGCGCGGATGATATTCCGCAGGCAGCGGTTTACAAATACTTGCAGTTTTCGCGTCGTTACCGCATATGTGCACCAAGTTTCGCACCCGTACAGCAATACGGATTTGACGTTTGAGTTGAAGATTCGGATTGTCGTTCGTAGAGAGATCTGGCCTGACCGCCAGATGTTTCGGAGACTCGCAAACGCGAATCGGGCCTTTCTGATCCATCCCTGTTGAAATGCTCTTAGCCCTGTCAGCACATATCCGTCACCGTCTTTTCGCTGACATCTGGGATACTGCAACATTCCCGGCCGACTGGATGCAGGGTATCCTCGTAAAGGTCCCGAAGAAAGGAGACCTGACAGAGTGCGGTAACTGGCGTGGCATAACTTTAATCTGTACAACCCTCAAAGTACTCTGCAAAGTGATCCTGAACAGGATCCAGGAGAAAGTCGACGCTACACTCCGACGGCAACAAGCTGGATTCCGATCCGGACGATCATGTGTGGACCACATCACAACGCTACGAATCATACTGGAACAAATCAACGAATTCCAGGACTCTCTTCTGCTGGTGTTCGTTGATTTCGAAAAAGCATTCGACCGACTTAACCATGAAAACATCTGGGCGGCTCTTAGGCGACGAGGGGTCCCAGAGAAACTAGTCCATCTCATCGAAGCACAATACGAGGCATTTTCGTGCACGGTCTTGCACGACGGTGTCTTGTCCGAACCAATCCCGGTAACTGCTGGAGAGAGACAAGGATGTATTTTATCACCGCTACTTTTTCTAATCGTAATGGATGAGATTCTGACTGGATCGATCGACTGTGCACCGAACCGAGGATTGCCGTGGCGAGAAAAGGGATGCAATCGATCCCAGGTGCTTTGTTGGATTTCCAGCGAGGGCGCTTCCGAGTTGACGCCATTTATACTACTTACTGTTGGCGCTTCAAGCTGCGGGTTCTGTTGGCTATCGCTATTCGTGACTCGGAAGAGTTGTTCGAAGTGCTCAGTCCATCGTTTGAGCTGATCTTGCATTCTTGCATTCTTGGCATTCTTGCATTAGTCCTTGCACCACTGAGGTGGCGAGAAATGTCATAAAGTAATTGGATATCTCCATTGGCGGCGGCTCTTTCTCTCTCTTCGGCTAGGGAGTTTGTCCAGGCTCTCTTGTCTCGTCTACAAGCTCGTTTAACTGCCTTTTCCAGCTCCCCATATCGTAAGCGGGCGGCTGCTTTGGCTGACCCGGTACATGCCTGCTCAATTCCGACTTTCGCCTTTCTCCGATCATCGACCATCCTCCAAGTTTCATCCGACATCCATTCACTTCTTCTTCCACAAACTTTACCGAGGCTACCATGGCTCGTCGTGATAAAGGCATTCTTGATTCCACACCACTGTTCTTCGACTGTTCCGTCTGTCGGCAGCTCCAAGGCTCGGGATTCTAGCTGTTCAACGTATGCCCTTTTCATCTCTGGATTCTCCAACCGGCGGACGTCGTATCGAAACCCGACTTTCTCCTCGCGCCGTTGGACACGCGCAACTCTCAGTCGTATTTCGCCAAGGACGAGGTGATGGTCAGATGCAATGTCTGCGCTTCGTTTGTTGTGGACATCAAGAAGGCTCCTTCTCCATTTTCGGCTGATGCAGATGTGGTCAATTTGATTTTCTGTTCGGCCATCTCGGGATACCCAAGTGACCTTATGTGCTGGTCGATGGGGGAAGAGCGATCCACCGATCAACATGTTGTTGTTGCCACAAAATAGCTCTCCGTTTTCGCTCATCTGTCCTAGGCAATGGCGCCCCATGATGCGCTCATGGTCTTGATCAGGCTTCTGAAAAGTACTGGCGAACGACAGTATTCTTGCAAACGTCGCACATGTAGCTCGATGAAAGCTTCCCGAATATTTCTTTCCCGACAGTTTTAAAAGGAGCGGTCGTGCGATGTACAGCGATGGCTTGTTTTACCTCATGCGAGAGTTTGCTCGTGGGTATGAAAGTTTTTTAAGCTTCGTGACAGTTTTGGGAAAATCTTCGTGACAGTTTTCAATGCGTTGAATTTCGCATGACAGTACTACTTACTCCGCCCGACTGTAGCCGAAATTCGCTCGATCCGAGTTAATTTCGAACGAACGTATGAATTTTCCTTTTGCTTGAAGCTACTGCGGGTGGTGATCACCCCAATCACCCTCCCCTTCCCTTTTCGCCTAACCTGCACCGCGTTATGCGCCGATCGTATGCTGCTGCTCGGTGTGAATATATGGCTGGTTCGATCTATTCGAACCGAGCAGCAGCGCATACGATCGGCCATGGGTACGGTATGGGTACGACAGTCACCCGTGACAGTCCTGCAAAAACTGTCACGCCCTGAAGCCGACAGTTAGGATGAAATTATTTTCGAAACAGGAGGCATGAAGGGATAAAAACCGAACTGTCGGTTGGGTTCGCTACAGTTTAAAGCACAACATTTTCGGCAACGCATGCTTCGAGCCGATTGTTCAGGTACAGCCTGGGTTCTCGCACGTGTGCGATGTAGCCAAAGCATTACGATTCGTTACCGACGGTACAGCAGCGAGCCGAGTGGTAAGGAAAACCGAGACAGTTGGTTTGGCAAGAAAAAAGCTGTCATAGCAAAGCTGTACTTTTCGGAAGCCTGGTCTTGATTGTCGGAGCCAATCTTTGCGTTGAAGTCGCCCAAATGGATTTGAATGTCACCCTTCGGAATTCTCTCAACACGCTGTTCAGTTGACTGCAAAACTGCTCTTTCTCCTGCAAGTCGGCAACGTCAGTTGAGGCATAACACTGGACCATTGTAAGGTTTCTAACCCGTGTTCTGAATCTGGCTACGATTATTCTTTCATTTATTGGTTCCCATCTAATGAGGGCCGCGTAGGCCTGCGGGCTTAACAGGAAACCAACTCCTCGTTCCCGAGTAGCATGTTCTCCTCGTATGCCAGAGTAAAGCAGGACTTGCCCGGATTGAGTCAGTGAGTGAGAGTGATTGAATAAAAGATAGCAAACAGATTAAAAATCAGGTTTCAGTTTTCACGTAGTTTTATTAATTTATTTTTTAGTTATCAAAGATCGATTTAACCAAAAGCTTTTCTAAACATTTAAAAAATTTCATAAATTCTGTCTTTAAATCTAGCAGTGATAGATAAAATCTGACAAATAATTTTTGTTCCGGACACAACAATCTTCAAAAATCAATTATTAAAACAAAGGCAGCAAAAATGCTGTTGAAGATTCCTCCAACTTTCAATTTGAATGAAGTTGATGAAGGTAAAAGTACCATTTTTTCAAATGATATAAACCAAGCAAAACATTCAATTTTTAGAACATGGTATATATTTCAAAAACAGCTTTACGGGCCACAAAAAAAAAACAGCCGTGGGCCAAATGTGGCCCGCGGGCCATAGTTTGGCCACCCTTACTCTAAAGCATGGTTCAGAATAGCTAGAAAATTCGTTACGTGAGTTCAGTTCACTATCCTGTCCTGTTAAAACTGAGTGAATTCACGTTACAACTTTAAAGAGACATAACTTTTTTTCGTTGTTGCTCAATCGAGAAGCTAAACACATAAAAGTGTGGGGAATTGTTTTTTCTACAGCTTGTTTGAAGTCATTGATATCCTATTTCCACAAATAGAGCAGGAAATCAAAGTTGTATGTACTGCATTCACGTCACAAAAGTTATCATTCACAATACAAACTATATAATTTTTTATGACCAAATTATACTCATTTTGAAGAAAATTCAATTTGCGACCGTTTGCTACTTTTTTTTTCATTTCCAAGTAAATCTGTTGACTTTTGGAATTATATCAGTTCGGAAATGTCCGGAAAAGCGATTTCACGTCACGGTGTAATGTGTCTCAACGCTTTGCCAGGGCTAACTTCTCTACACATTGTGTTGTTTGGCATTAAAGACTACGTTTATGGAACTTAACAAAAATCACAAAACTTTTTTTTTTTCCAAAAATCACATAATTTGAGAATTCACTTAGTCGAGACACTGAGTTCTTAGGAAAACCTGGGAAATATGGTGTCATGAAGTTCATATAATTCTCCAAATAATGAAATATTGGAATGTATGTTTTTGGTAAAATTGCTAGATGTCGAAAACGTTTTAAAAATGTTAACAGAATCTTATTGACACATATTTCATTTTATTTTTCAACTAATGTTGAATAACTCCTAATCTCATTCTTTAACATTAGACGTTTGCAAGATTTCGAATCAAGCCACCCGATGGATCAAAGCTCATCACTCTCCCATTCCTAACTCTTTTCAATGAACGCAATTTTAAATGCGTAAACATTTCATAAGATACGACTTGTGAACCACTTTTGAAATTTTAAATGATTCTTCAAAAGATTCTGATGAGATTGATCTTTTTTTTTTTGAAGAAAATTATTTTTATACTTGAAATCATCAATTTCTTAAATACAAATTAAGTTTCTTTGTGATTCTGAAGTGAGAGTATTTGGGGTTATTTTTAAATCTCTTAAATCCTGTGGTTAAAAAATCGTCCATAATTTTTAAGAAACTTCTACTTGAGTAAATTTTGGAATTTAATGTTTGTATGGGGAAATTGAATATTTTGTTCTGAAAAATTAACATGATTTCGATTCCTACAGTTCACAGAAAAATAAAAAAAAAATGTTGATTAGATAAGAATGTTCTATTTTCCCATGCAAAGTTAAAATTTACTCATGTACCTAAACGTTACATAAAAGTTCTGCAAATATTCATAGATGTGTTTTGAACCAAAACAAAACGTTTTTGACCCCAGGGTTTGAGAAATTCAAAACTGATCCCAAATCAAATCAGTCTGTTAGTATCACAACATTGTGTCGGTATTTGAAAGACAAACTCATAAAATTTCAGATAAGGTCTAATTAAAAAAAATGAATAAATTTCAATGTTAATTTTTTAGATGCCAGTTCACCTAGACGAGAATTTTATGGCATACATAAGCGATTATCTGGAGTGTACGTTTACAAGTAATTTGGAAAAATGGGCTATTTTCAGATATTTATTAAGGGTAAAGAACTAAGGTAACCGAAATGAACTGTGTTTTTGACTGAATAATTAATGTTTTTCGGTGATATTACCCAAATTATCAGTAACGGATTTTTGTGAAGCTATTTTCATTAATTTCATATATAAATTATGCCAAACAAATGGAATCTTTAAACATCAATCTTGAAAAAAAATTTTTTTATTGTACCAAACCTTACCAAGTTTTTAGGAATAAGTGTAAGAATGCAATGATAAATATTGGCTTAATAATGTACCATTTTGAAAATACGAACAGAATAGAAAAATTCTGTAAAATCTGTGAAAAATTAGAAATTCTGTGAAGATTCTGTGATGTAAATTTGCTTAAAATTCTGTGAAATTACAAATGTTTCTGTATTTTTGACGAACTGGATGATGCGTGCATCAATAGAATCAAAACTGTTTGTCAAAAGATTTTCTTTTTTCCATACTTACTACTAGCTGGTCGAAAATTGAAAACGCAGGTTTCAGTGGTGGAATAGAGTTATCTTTATTCATGTTTCGTCTGTGAGGTCAGTAGAATACAAATATATTAATTAGCGATAGCTAATTGTCACTTTCCACTTCTTACATTTCCTAACCGGGAAAGTTTTCATTGCCCAATGAGTACTTGTATATTCTTACCCAGAATATCTGGCAACACAAACCCAATTTGGGTATTCTCGCCTAACCGTGTGATGATGTAAACATTTGTACCGCGTTTATCACCATCATCTGTCATCAGCATCAGCATCTATTGTTCTCGATTGCGAATTGAACATAGCAAGAGGAACCAAAACAAACAATGTTTTGGTTCTGCTCGTGGCAGCAGAAGTTTGCTGCTGTGCCGCTGTGCTGCTGCTGTTCCGGAGGAAACCGTAAGTTTCAACAAAAACGATTGCTGAATAAAGAGTAGATTACATATACGAAATACCTGTGTTGCGTTATTTATTTGTTTATGGAGATTAAGTTGCCGAACCATTTGATGAAACTGAATTACTTGCACCGAAATTCATAATTTTTCGAAAATCACTCTCCCAATCTTAAACAAACCACAATCACCCCGGGGTCATAAAAGTTTCCAACGAAAACTACCAACCCTTTTGCCCGCGATAGTTCGCTCCACGAGAACCACGGAAAAAAGCTTCCAGTCAGACAAATTCCAGTCATCGTTTTCTGCTGAAAGTTATTTTAAGAAAATATTCTCGGGAGTTGAGGAGCGCACCACGAAAGATGATAATTTTATTCATCGCCGCAGTATGGCAAGTGTTTTCCCATTCATTCCATCACTATGGTGGAAGGAAGGAGGAGATGGAATGGAACAGAAAAACATCTCAACTAAACTAACTTTGATGAGCTTTTCTGCGGACGAATTTCATTATTTTCACTAGTTTTTTTTTCTTGCTGCTCGCCATCATCCCGAAGGACCGTGAACAGAAAATGGATGGGTGCAATGTAAACTTTGGTTTGAAGAGCGATGCGATTTGTTCAGTTCCAGCTAGTCTTTTCTTGCAATTTTCTGTCCTTCAATGATAAAACATTGAACTATTTTGTCAGCTAAGCCTTTTTGCTAAAGAATTTAAGAGAAATTTGTTATAAAATATATCCTAATTCATGACTATTTCCATGATTTCGAAAGACTAGCTTCAATTTTGCAGCAACATTGTATGAAAGTTCCATTTTAACTCCACAATGATCCAATTGAATACTTCTTGGAACTTTCTTCCCAACGTCCATCGTAAAGATACAAACTTTGGACGAGGTAACATAATATGCAGAAATTTGTGTGCTTTTGGGTTTTCGCGATTGTTGGAAATCCATTTAGCTTTTCTGGTTACTGGAAAGAACTAGTGCTGGTGACGACGTTTTCCTTCTGAGACTCAAGTCCTGCAGCCAGCAAACTTTCACGCGCAAACCTATTAAAACTTTTCCAAACCGTTAGCGTCAGTGCACGAATTGCACTTTTGCTTGTCATGAACCAGCACTAAAGCGTGTCACTTGATTTCTTAAATCGTAGCAACATCATATTGTTTAAATAAAAATGTTTAAATTTATGATGTGTCGAAATATTGTTTTAGAAAATTGTTACTGTTTTCAATTATAAAAAAAAGTTTCTAAATTGGAAACACATGTTTCAAATTTTAATCAAGTCCTAACAACCGATTCAGTCTCGTGACATCGCGAAGATTGTATCCCATTTACCCGAAAACCATTGCCCAGAATGAATTTTCCCCAGAATGACAAATACCCGAAATCAAACCCCAGAATGAACCATTTCCCAGAAAAAAATTCCCCAGAATGCACCATTTACCAGAATTTTTTTTTCCAGAATGGACCATTTCCCAGAATTTTTTGCCCCAGAATGGAACATTTCCCAGAATGGCACAAATCCCAGATTTTTTCCTCTTTTATTTTTATTTGTTTTTTTTTTTCTAATGAATTCTTGTAAATTTCATATGATTCGAAATTCATTTTTTTCAAAATTATTTTTTTAAATGAAACTACAACTTTGAAATTTTCTAACTAAATTTATTTTAGAACCAATATTGTGCTTTGTTTATGGTTTATGGTACTTTAATTGATTCAATGCTTACCATGGTCCTTTAAAAAACCGTTTTGGTATTCGACTCCTCACGCTGCGCGTTCGAACTTGAAAGACATTTTGTCCTTCACGCTATCGCGTGGCGGACGGGGCTAAGGGATCACCCCTAGCTTTCACGCAAACCTAGGAAGCCCCGGCAGACCTAGACCAATGTTATGGGGCCGCCGCTTCCGACGGCGGGTCGGCGGCCACCTCGGATTTGGGAGCTTCGGCGGCTTTGTGCCGCCTA